>NC_051080.1:45843313-46038313 GCF_004664715.2 Peromyscus leucopus
ATTGCCCTTAGCCTCCTGGCTATGGGTGGGTTCGGACTTCTGTTGGTCTTTTCTGTGTCGCACAGATTGCAAGCCCAGTGCCACTTTGAGATATTTGGCAGCAGTCACTCTACAGCTCACATGGTTGAGTCTGTGTGATAATGAGTATTCAGAGACGGGTAATTCTTGGGGGCTGCCACCAACCTAAGACAGAGCACTTGTGTGGCCTGGGCAAGTGTCTCTATGACGGGTAAGGTGGTCTGCTGGTCCCACGCAACCTAAGTCAGAAGCTCATTTAATAAAAAGGGGGGAACTGTGGGCGCCATGGGCCCTGGCCCCGGCCCCGACTGGGAGTGGCTGCAGCCTTGCTTGCTTGACCTTGATCAGATGTCCTCCCTATTCAGATTCCCTACCGGTATCCACCCTTCTGAATGCTTAAGGGAAGTCCCTTGTGTCTCCCTATTCAGATTCCCTGCCGGTATCCACCCTTCTGAATGCTTAAGGGAAGTTCCTTGTTGTGTATCCTGCATTTTGGGCGTTAACTACTTAGATGCAAGAATGCAGAACATTGAGTCTGGAATGTGGACCATTGACAGCGAACTTCTGCCATCCGGGGGTTCCTCCATTTGTGCTGTAAGCCTGTACGTATTTAAGGTTTCTTCCCTCTTTCAATAAACGGCATTCGACATCCAATCGTACGGATGACCCGCTGTCTCTTGTCTCTATTTTTTAATCCGCAGCCCTTCGCTCAGGCATGGTGAACGGTTATCGGTAACACGGGCGTTACCGCTACATGCAATTAAAGTTACATTTGGTTGTAAGCCACTACATGGGTGCTGGGAATCAAACTCGGGTGTTGTGTGGAATATTATTTTAAGATGTGTTATATTTGTTTATGCTGTGGAACATTTTTTTTAACAATGCAAAGATGTGTTGCATTCCTTTATGTTACATTTGTTTAACTCTGTAAATGTGATTCTTTGCCTGTCCAAAACACCTGATGGTCTAATAAAAAGCTGAATGGCCAATAGCAAGGCAGGAGAAAGGATGGGCATGGCTGGCAGACAGAGAGGAGAAAGAGAAGGAAAATCTGGGAGGAGAGGGGATTGAGGAGTGAGAGAAGGAGGAGATTCCAGGGGCCAACTACCCAGTTACACAGCCACACAGCAAGTCATGGAGTAGGAAGTAAAGAATGGTACATAGGATAAAGATAAAAACCCGGAGGGAAAGGTAGATGGGATAATTTAAGTTAAGAAAAGCTGGCTAGAAATAAGCCAAGCTAAGGCTGGGAATTCATAAGAAAGAATAAGCCTCCATGTGTGGTTTATTTTGGAGCTGGGTGGCAGGCCCCTCAAAAGAGAAAAGAGCCCAAAGAGTAAAAAGACCTATAAAGTCAAAACAAAACAAAACAATGCTTGGGTCCTTTAGAAGAGCAACCAGTGCTCTTAACCACTGTGCATCCTCTCTAGTCCTAAGCCACTCTTTGTTTTTTAAAAAACAAGCAAACAACAAAACCATTCTCTTTTGTACCCAAAACTCATGCAAAGGTCTAGAAATCCTAACCTGGGTTTAAAGATGCCAGAGATGAATCCCTTAGGCCAGAAATCAGGCAATAAGTCTGAAAATTTGCAGAACAACCTTACATGTGTGGACAATTTTTACATATATACTTTGAAGGTTAGTGTGGTAGTTTGGATATAATTGATCCCCATAATCTCACAGGGAGTGGCACTACTAGGAGGTGTGGCTTTGTTGGAGGAAGTGTGTCACTGTAGGGGTTTCCCATGCTCAGGATACTGCCCAGTGTCTCAGTCAACTTCCTGTTGCCTGCCTATCAAGATGTAGAACTCTCAGCTCCAGCACCATGCCTGCCTGCAGGCTGCCTTGCTCCCCGCCATGATGATAATGGACTGAACCCCTGAAACTGTAAGTGACCCACCCCAATTAAATGTTTTCTTTATAAGAGTTGCCATGGTCATGGTGTCTCTTCACAGCAATAAAAACCCTAAGATAGTCTTCACTGCCAACTTGCCTGGATTTAATATCTGCTGTGGATACAGTTCTGTATGCTGTGAATGTGTTGCTCTGACTGATTGATAAATAAAACACTGATTGACCAATAGCCAGGCAGGACAGGAGAGAAGAATCCTGGGAGGTGGAAGGCTGAGTAAGGAGATGCTGCCAGCCGCCACCGCCATGAGATGTAAAGTACTAGTAAGACACAAGCCACATGGCAACTTATAGATTAATAGGTTGATTTAAGATATAAGAACTAGATAGCAAGAGGCTTGCCATGGCCATACAGTTTATAAGTAATATAAGTCTCTGTGTGTTTACTTGGGTCTGAGTGGCTGTGGGCCCCAGCAGGACTGGAGAAATCTCCAGCTACAAATATCACCTAGGAGACTCATGAGGTGAATTTGACGGTGTTTCTGTGGGCTTCTTTCCAGAGGGGATTAACTGAGGGGAAGACCTTTCCTAATATGGTGTTGACCACATTGGATGGGGGGTGTTCAGATCCAGCTTAGTGGGACAGTTGCCTCATGGGCAGGAAACCCTGGGTTCCATCCCCAGCTCTGCGCAGAAAGAGGGGGGAGGATTGTGATTATAGCAGCTCAATAGTGCAGCACTTTCCTAGGAAACATAAGGACCTGGGTGGAGAGCCCACCACACCCCAAATTAAAACAAAGCCCAAGAGGACAGCTGAAAGCCAGCATTTGCTTTTGCTCCACTTTTGATGCTGAAGATCATACCCGAGATCTTCTCTGCCAAGATGAACCAAATTCTCTGAAACCAGGGGCCAAGAATAAACCCTCTGGAGGGCAAGATGGCCTAGCAGGCCAAGTGCCTGCTGGGTAGACCTGATGACAAGATGGCCCAGTGGGCCAAGTGCCTGCTGGGTAGACCTGATGACCTGCACCAGATCTCCAGAACCCATTTAAACAGTGGGAGAAAACTGACTCCTGAAAAATGCATGCTGTGGTGTGCCCACCTACACACTTGCTGCATACACATTGATATAAACAAACAAACAAATAAATAAACACTCCTTTCCTTGAAGTTGTTTCTGTCAGGTATTTTATACACTGACAATAAAATAACTAATATAGAGTATATACACATAGAGCCTGGGGTTGGCCCCCAGTGCTGCAATTTAAAAAGGCTGGTTTTTAAAAGCAAGGTGCTCATTCTGTGCTGATAGTGTTCCTGCAAACGTGGTGGGCATTTCTAAAATCCACCAGACTTTCTGCAAGAATCGCAGTGAGCACCAGGCCCACAAGGAAAACCCAGGCAAGCCTGTTTGCACCAGGAAGTGGAATGGCTGTCCTGCACAGACTAAGCCCAGCTTCTGGAAACAGGCTAAAATCCAACAGGACTGTGCAGTAGCGTGAGTATGTTGAGTCCAGCTGCAGATCCAAGAGAATTCTGTGTGAGCTGGGCTTGGTGGCGCACACCCTTGACCCCAGTGCTTGGGAGGCAGAGGCAGGCGGATCTCTGTGAGTTCAGGCCAGCTTTGTCTACATAGCAAATTCAAAGTCAGTCAAGAGCTACATGGTGAGACCTTGTATCAAAAAAATAAAGAAAGAAGGAAAAGAAAGAGAGAGAGAGGAGGGGGAAACGAACATGAGTCATGTTGCCAGGATAAGTGTATCTCCCCTGCCCGCATCTCATCAAAGAAGCCCGTCTTTCCAGCAAATGGAGACCATCACAGCAAACCACAAGGGGACACAGTGCAGAGATCAGCAGAGCATGGGAGCCTGGCCCCAAGGGATACCTCCACAGCAGAGTTCCTGCAGCTGGGGCCCGGGAACACTGCAGAAGATCGAGGACATCAGCCAGTGCTGTGAACAGTCTCTCTGAGAAACGGCTGCATAAAAAGACCGCAACAGTGGCAGCGCCCGTGGACCTTAACGCTGAAAGCAGGAAAATGTGCCCAGCCCTAGGCAAAGAACCACAGGCAACTAATGACTCGAGGAGAAGGGAGTTGGCCTTTGCTAGGGATGAGCCTCCTTATTGGTGTCCAATGCAGAGTGATCAACCCGAAATCATATACACACTACCAACAAAATAGACTCTGCCAGTTGGATTTACACATATATACAAATGTATGTGTGGGGCAACAAACGTATGTATGTATGCAACGATAATAATAAAAGAAAAGAGGCTATCAACCTGAGAGTGGGGGTGTGGAAAGGGGTCACGGGAGGGTGGCTGGGAGGGTCTGGGGGAAGAAAGGGAGGGGAAGTGATATAAATGTATTTCAATTAAAACATTTTAAAAATTCTTATGAAACAGAAGCGTGATAAGCATTCTAAACTGGGAGGGGATTAGAAGAGAGAGAGAAGAGAGAGAGAGAGAGAGAGAGAGAGAGAGAGAGAGAGAGAGAGAGAGAGAGAGAAGCACTTTGAATTAGAAAAGGCCAGAGACCCCATTCTAAGATGCCTTTGCTATGAAGAGAATAAAATCATGAAGTTGTATTCACTTAAAAATAAGAGGGAAGAGATGGCTAAAAGCAGTTAAAACTTGATCAGTGCATGTTGTATGCATGCACTAAAAATGTCATGGGGAACTCATTAATCCACACAAGGAATACATGCTACCCAAAATAAAACCAAGTCCTAGCAACCGCAGCAACAAGAAACCAAACCAGACAAAGAAACAAAGCGAGGCACAGCCTTGTAAAGCCAACATTTAGTGAGCAGGCAGGAGGATCAGGAGTTCAGGGACGCCCCAGGCTGGACAGCAAGGGACGGGGCAGCTCACTGTTGAGTGTTGCTTCGTGTGCCCTGGGCACGATCTTCAGCAACAGAAAAAGTGATGACAGAGGAGATTGATGTGTCTGCAAGCCAGGAAATGCCATGGTGGCTGCCAGCTACCGGAGGCCAGGGGTCAGGTATGGGAAGGATTCTCTCTCAGTGCCTCGGGAGAACCTATCCTGCTGGCTGCCAGAGCTCGGACTTCTGACCCTTGGAACAGTGGGAAAGCCAAGTTTTTTTTTAAGCCATCAAGCCTGTGATTATTTGCAACAGCAGCCTAGAAAACTAATATACTCACGGTCCAAATACGGCTGCTGTATCACAAACATCACATTCCCATCCACGTATTCAAATCAGAAAGAGTGAGAACAAAAAAAAACTTTTTAAAAAATTAGATCTTTGTTTATGCTCCTCATTTTTAACTTGTTTTTAAAGTTTATTTAATTTAAACATAAATTTTGTGGGTTTTTTTTTTTTTTTTTTTTTTTTTTTTGAGACTGAGTTTCATATAGCTCAAGCTGGCTTGGAACTTGATATGTAAACTGAAGATGACCTTGAACTCCTGGATGTTCCTGCTTCTATCTCCTAAGTTCTGGAATCACACACCTATTGTTGTTGTTGTTGTTTTGTAGTCTTTTTTGAGGGGTCTTCAACCCAGCTCCCAAATAAATCACACACAGAGGCTTACTCTTAATTATGAATGCCTGGCCTTAGCTTTGCTTAGTTTCTAGTCAGCTTTTCTTAACTTTAATTAATCCATCTACCTTTTGCCTCTGGGCTTTTCCTGTTCTCTTACTTCTGTATATCTTACTCTTACTCTGTGACTGGCTGTGTAGCTGGGTGACTGGTCCCTGATGTCCCCCTCCTTCTCTGGTTCCTAGATCTTCCTCTCCTTTCAGATTTCTCCTTCTATTTATACTCTCTGCCTGGCAGCCCTGTCCATCCTTTCTCCTGCCTTGCTATTGGCCTTCACTCTTTATTAGACTGTCAGGTGTTTTAGACAGGCACAGTAACACCGCTTCACAGAGCTAAACAAATGCAGCATAAACAAAAGTAACACACTTTAAAATAATATTCTACAACACACCCCTGACCTGTGTTTTCTGTTTCTTGTGTGTGTCCAGTTGTTCACTCATTCATTCAACTGTTCAACGAACACAACTCAAACTTAGCCTCAGTTAGGGTTTTTGTTGCTGTGATAAAACACCATGAACAGAAGCAGAAGCAACTCGGGTAGGAAAGGATTTATTTCCTCTTACGGCTTGTACTCCATCATCCAGGGAAGTCAGAGCAGGAGGTCAGGCATGAACCTGGAGGCAGGAACTGATCAGAGCCCACAGATGAGCACTGCTTACTGGCTTTCTAGCTGTGGCTTGCTCAGCCTGCTTTACTATAGAACCCAGGACCACTGACACAGGGGTGGCCCTGCCCTCCATAGGATGCCCCCCCACATCAATCATTAATCAAAACAAACCAAACCCACCCAAGCTTGCCAATCTGGTGGGTGCATTTCCTCATTTGAGTCCCCCTCTTCCCAGCTGAGTCTACCCTGTTTCAAGTTGACATTAAAACTAGCTGGCACACTTTCTTAATGAAAGAAAATTAGATCAGTAGCTAGTGGGTTAAGCATTTCCTATGCAAGTACAAGGATCAGAGATTGGATCCTTGACATCCACAGGAACACGGGTGGGCACGGTGGCCTGTCTGCAATCCCGGTCATGGGAGGTAGGGACAGGATTCCAGGAACAAGATGGCTGTTAGACTAGCCAAATTGGCAATCTCTGAGTTCAAGTGAAGAAACCTTGTTTCATATATAAGATGAAATCAAGAAAGATACCGAATATCAACCCCTGGGTTCCATATATGTGTGTACATGTGTGCATACCCACCTATACACACACGGGAAACCACAACAGACACATACACATACACAAGTCATTTTTTTTAAGTTTCCCATTGGTATAGATAGCCAAAAGTCCTGAGGGAGATTTCCCAAGACTTGGGGCTCCAACATTGTCATGAGGAGGTGGTCTCTGACCCTTGGCTGTGCTCTCTCTGTGTTGATTTCATCCAGATGGTTCCTCTCCTCAGAGGCATAGCGTCCACCATCCATTGAAGGCTCATATCTAATCTCTTGGACACCCAGGGGGAAAAAGGTTTCTTCTCATATCTGCACTGTGTTATGGCATCTCAAAGGCAGGGACCTACAGCCATGCCATCTCTGCCTGCAGGTAATTATGCAGAAGGCCCAGGCTTGGGTTCCATGGTTGCTCTTGGAGCAGAAAGGAAGACATGTCTGTCGCAGGAAGCCACAGAGCATGATGCCTGCTCCACCCAGTCTGCGGACGCAGAGCCACTGTGCACGACCAGGAGACTGGCTTGTGGTGATGCTTTATTTGTGCCGAAATGTGATATTTTATTTGTATGTTAATAAATAAAGTTTGCCTGGAGATCAGAGGTCAGCGAGCCATAAAGAGAAGTCAGGCGGTGGTAGCACACGCCCTTAATCTGATCACATGGCAGGCAGAGTCTCTGTGTGGTCAAGGACGTAGCCAAGCATGGTAATACACACTTTTAATCCCAGTACCAACCATAGAGACCTGGAGGTCTGTATAGACAGGCAGTGACAAGGAAGTCATGTGGCTGGGCTTAGAGCCAGTGAGAAAGCAGAACAGGAAGGCAATAAAAACACAGGTTACACAGGAAGAAGCTCTTTCTGGGGAAGCGACTGGTGGTAAGATAAGGCAGTCGTGGCTCTTCACTAGTTCTCTGATCTCTTTGGCTCTTACCTCTGCGTTTCTTATTTAATTGGATTGTTTAGAAATTCGTCTACCCTGGCTCCCTGTGACTTACTCCTGGGAGGTGGGGACCTGAGAAGGAGGGAAGGGGCTCTACTGCAGAGAGATTAGCGACACCTTAGATACACGGCAATGACGGGGTCCTTGAGGGTGCCACAGGGAACCACGCTGGGAAACTGCACCCCATCCGGTCTGGAACACTAAACCATTGATGTGGCAGAATGGTGGGCGTTAACAGACTGTCGGCTTCCATGTTCCCTGTGCACCTCAAGCCTTAGAAGCTGGGAAGTAGACGTCAGGTCCCTGCTGTGGGTGGTCATGTGAACCCCACGGTTGACCTGTGAAGAGTGGTGTCAAAGGTGTCAGCGACACTTGACCTGACACCCTCGGGTTAAACAACCATACGCTATTGTTCTACCAAACATTAAATAACCTACCAAAGGAAGAACTAGCGAGCAGAGGGCATGCTCCCAAGTGTGTTAGCAGCCTGTTGGTGTGCTCCCAAGAGAAAGAAGTTGCAGAAATGGTTTGGTCTGGGCTGGGGAATGCCCCTCAGTGGTGGGATGTTTGTCCAGTAGGCATGAAGCTTAGGTTCAACTCCCAGCATGGGGAAAGAATTCATTTTGATTTCAGAAGTGAATAGTTTGGGCTAGGGAGATGGCTCAGGGGTAAAGTTCTTGTCCTTCGGTCGTGAGGTCCTGATTCAGATCTTCAGAGCCCACGTAAAGCCAGATGCAGTTGTGCACATCTGTAATTCTAGTGCCCCTGGGGTGGGATGGGAGTAGAGACAAGGGACCCCTTGGGGGGCCTTTTCCTGCCCGAACTTGCTACCATCCTCCTTCCTCTGCCTCTTGAATGAGGGGGTTCGGGGGTCACAGGCACGCACCACTGTGCCCAGCTTTCCCCAATACTCTTGTAGTGCTGGGTACAGAACCCTGTGCCTCAGGCATGCGGAGCCCCGTGCCTCAGGCATGCGGAGCGAGCATTCTGTCAGTGAGCTGCCCCGGCTGTCTGTCCAGTTCTGTGGTCTGTGGGACGTTCACACCCAGATCTGAACTCCAGCTTCTGTATACAGCTGGTTTCTCACTAGAATGTGACCGCTGTGCTGTGTGGGGCCAGTCCCAGCACAGGCCAAGAGACAAGTTCTAGTTCCTGGGGACTTGATGTGGATTTTCTGAGAAGTGGGGGTCTTGTCTTGCCCTAGAGAAAGTCTTTGTCAAAGGGAAGAGAAGAAAGCTCTAATCAGATACCCCCAAAATGGTACAGTGCTGAGAGGCCTTCTGGGACTGTTAGAGGGCAAGGTTCACAACTCGAAGTTCTCAGGCTATCTCCCCAGACACACAAGTCAACATGGAATACACCCTTCAGCTACTGCTCCTTTGGAGAGCAAAAAGTTAAATACAGATCAGACTGTATTTGAGATACTTCTATTAACACTCTGAGCATTTGGGATGTGCAGTCTACCTAGAAATGCTCAAATTGTCCAAGAAAGCATAACATTTGACAGGCTGGGTGTTCGGAGCTGGGATACTGCAGAGGCCTCCCACACCCTGCACTGGATACTCCCAAGCTCTCCCTCCCACACCCTGCACTGGATACTGCCAAGCTCTCCTTCCCATACCCTGCACTGGATACTGCCAAGCTCTCCCTCCCACACCCTGCACTGGATACTGCAGAGGCCTCCCACACCCTGCACTGGATACTGCCATGCTCTCCCTCCCACACCCTGCACTGGATACTGCCAAGCTCTCCTCCCACACCCTGCACTGGATACTGCCATGCTCTCCCTCCCACACCCTGCACTGGATACTGCCTTGCTTAATTCTGCTTCTTAGTCTTGTTAGTGATTAAAGAGATATAGAAGGGCTGGGAAACATAGCTCAGTGGAGCCGAGGCTTAATTCCCAACACCAACACAGAACCCCATCAAACGAAGAGATGCAAAGACCTCATATGAACCAACATTTATATATATATATATATATATATATATATATGTATACATTACATAAGCAAACACATTACTCTCACTGAATGACAAAGGCAGTAAGAAATCCTGTGTCCCCTAGGTCTCTCCCCATGTTGGAGATGACCTCCTTCTCTTGTAAAATGCATTGTTGAACATTTTATCTATAATATCTCATTTACTTATTTATTCATGTCTAATGTTTTTGTTTGGAGACAAGGTCTCACATGTCTCAGGCTGGCCTATGACTTGCTAAGTAGCTAAAGATTGTTGTGGAATATTTGTGTAACTAGGCACAGTTGGGTTGTATTTGTTTATGTTGTGTTACATTATGTAAAGCTGTGTTGCATTTGCATTAATTAAATAAAATTAACCTGGGCTCAGAGAGGTGTGGTTAGCAACTGGTTGACAGGACGTAGCAGGGAGGAGAGTAGGTGGGCTTATTAGTTGGGGCAGTGTGGCAGGAGAGGGGTTTCTGGGGACACCAGCAAAGAGAGAAAGCCAATTGCTACTCTAAGTCTCTGAGTTCCCAGGTTTTCACCCTAGTCATGGAATCTCAAGTTTTATCAGAATGATAGAGATTTAGTTAAAGCTTCCTTTAGTGGCAGCCATGGAGCCATTGTTTAAGGGAACAGAATTGCCCCCAGGCTACAGCCTGGGCAGCCAGGAGCTAGTAGTTTAAAGCCCAGCCACTGTGACAAAGTAAAACAACAAAAGATAACTTCGAACTTCTGATCCTCTTCCTCCACCTCCCCAGTAGTGGGATTATAGGAGTGTTTTATCATAGCTGGCCTTTATGCAGTGCTGGAGATGAACCTAGGCTTTACACATGGTGGGTGTGGTAGTTTGAATGTAATTGATCCCCATAAGCTCATAGGGAGTGGCACTATTAGGAGGTGTGGCTTTGTTGGAGTAGATATGGCCTTGTTGGAGGAAGTGTGTCACTGTGGGGGTGGGCTTTGGGGTCTCATATGTGCTCAAGCCACTCCTAGTGTCTCAGATCACTTCCTGTTGCCTGTGGGATCAAGATGTAGCTCCTTCTCCACTCTCAGCTCCTGCTCCAGCACCATAATCTGCCTGCGCACTGCCATGTCCCACCATGATGATGACGAACTAAACCTCTGAAACAGTAAGTCACTCAATTAAATGTTTTTCCTTTATAACATGCCATGGTCACGGTATCTCTTCACAGCAATAGAAACCCTAAGTCAGAAGTTGGTACTAGGAGTTCGGCATTGCTGTGATAGGTCTGACCATGATTTGTTTGGAGGAATTTGGACTTTGGGAGTTTGGGTTAGGAAAGCAGTGGAATGATTTAATTGCTGCTTAATGGGCCGTCCTAGTAGGAGCATGGAGGACAGTGGTGCTGAGAGTGGTTTGAACTGTGAGGGGCTGACTCAAGAGGTTTCAGAGGAGAAGAATTTTAGTAAGTTGCCTAGAGATCTTTCTTGTGATATTTTGGTGAAGAAAGTGGCTGCTTTTGCCTTTGTCCGAAGAGTCTGCCTGGTGTTAAAAGTGTAGAGTTTTGGATTAATTCCTTTGGCAGAGGAGATCTCAAAAGAGCCTAGCATAGACTTTGTTGTGTGGCTATTAGTGGTCACTCTAATGAAGATTATAATGAGAAAAGAACAAGCTGAGCAAGGAAAAATTACAAGATGTAGAATCATTTGAGAAGAAAGAGAGCACCAGGTAGTGGAGTGGAGCTAAGTTCTGTGTTCAGGAAGATAAACAGATTAAGAAATTAAATAAAGGGAGTGGTGACCTTGGGGCAAGATCCTAACCAGCTAAGTTTCCAACTTGTAAAAAGGAACTAAAGAAAAGCTTAGAGCTGGGTGTGGTGGTGCATGCCTTTGATCCCAGCACTCAGAAGGCAGAGTCTGGCAGATCTCTGAGTTTGAGGTCAGCCTGATCTACAGAGCAAGTTCAAGGATAGCCAAGGAAGTGAAGAAAGCCATAGAAAACAGAAAGCTTGTAATGATGTCATTGAACAAGGGGACCGTGTTCCAACCCCAGCAAGTAGCAGAACTTGGCAGCTTCAGCCATGTGGTTCTGGATTTAGAGTTAAGGATAGAAGAAAGGGACTATGGAAGTTGCCTCCTCATCTAAGGAAAGCTGCTGAGGCCAGGCATGTGTCAGGGGTGTCCCTGAATGGAGGCCTAGAGAGGCCATTGTGTGAAGCTGTGAAGGTGAAGCCTGGATTGCCGTGGAGACCTCAATGTTGGAGATGTCAGAGCCGTGGGATACCTGCTGAGGAGAGCTGCCAACAGGGAGTGGAACCAGCCCAAGAGAAACAAGTGTGCTGCAGTCAACAAAGCTGAAAGGAGATGGCGACCTGAAGAGCTCTTCGACATCAGACATGGAGATGCAGAGTTTGGAGTTTGCCCAGCTGTTTTTGGTCTTGCTTTGGTCCAGTATTTCCTCACTATGCTCCCTTCCCCATGTTTTGGAATGGTAATATATATCCTGTGCCATTAAATGTTGATTTTTTTTATTTTGATTTTATAGGTGATTGTAGTTAAGAGATTGTATGAATCTCAGAAGAGACTTTGAACTTTGAACTTTAAAACATTGTTGAGATTGTTATAGACTATGGGGACCTTTGAAGTTAGACTAAATGCAAATTTTGCATTATGATATTGCTCCAAGCTTATGGGGGCCAGGGAGTAGAATGTGGTAGTTTGAAAGAAAATGGCCCCCAAAAGCTCATAGAGAGTGCCAATATTAGGAGGTGTGGCTTTGTTGGAGTAGATGTGGCCTTGTTGGAGGAAGTGTGTCACTGTGGGGTGGGCTTTGAGGTCTCATATATGCTTAAGCCACACCCAGTGCTCAGACCACTTCCTGTTGCCTATGAGATCAAGATGTAGCTCCTTCTCCACTCTCAGCTCCTTCTCCAGCACCATGTCTGCCTACATGCCACCATGTCCCAATGTGATTATAAAGAACTGAATCTCTGAAACTGTAAGCGGCCACCTCAGTTAAATGTTTTCCTTTATAAGAGTCGCCATGGTCATGGTGTTTCTTCACGGCAATAGAAACCCTAACTAAGACCGTGGGTAAGCCATGTTATGACTGAGCTACAGACCCAGCATGTAATAGCTTATCCAATCCTCACAGTATCTCAGTAAGCATTGTTCCTATTTTATAGTTATGAGGAGTGAAGCTAAAGAGTTGAATGTTCTACTGTACACTTCATGATGACAGTAGAATCGAACCCAGCAAGACTGAGAATTTACTACCTCCCAAAATAAACCCTGGCACTGTCTGAATCACAGAAACGGAGTCTCTTCCTTGGCAGACTGGCACAGCCATATCTAAATGGAATGACAGAAGTCATAAAGCCAGCTTGACAAAGATCCAGCAAAGCTGAGCCACATAATGGCTGCCATGCCACCTTTGGTTTTCATCTCCACCTGTTACATACTTGGGGAACTTTTAATATTTGTACAATTTGGGGATGTGGGGTTGATGGAAAATTCCTTATGAATCATTTATGCCTTCTCCCAGGAATGCTGCTTCTAAGCTCACCCAGGAAAGTCCTGAACATACTACCCCCGCCTCAACACTTTGAGGGAGATATCCTTATCTACTTGAAGGTCTTCCTTATGCCTTGGAGGTTGTGACACATAAAGAAGAAGCCAGAGGTCTCTTCATGAGGCTATGAGACATTCTTGAAACATCTGTCCCTATACTTACACTGGAACAAGACATTCAAAACAAAGTAAATTCAAAATGGTCAACAAGATCTGGTGGTCTAGAGGAGTTGACCACAGCTCAGATTACAAGCCTCTTCCCACTGTACACTCAGACAATTACGTGGCATACAACTCTGCCCCACATAGAGACATATTGATAAGCAAAGTACAGAGTGGAAAGATGATAAAAGTATAAGAAGTCAGGACCTCAGTCTCTTAAAAATTAGAGCCACTATAATATCAAGGAACAACAGAATGCCAAATTCTATAAAGATATAAATGTGAACATTGATTGTTATTATGCCAGGATTTGAATAAAAAACTGCAGCAGTTTTAGCCTGAGGATTTTCCCTGAGCACTCTGATCACTAAGAGTTAGTAATACACTGCCTGAGACATGGCAAAATGCCCAGGGTGACTTGAACATTTTGTTTTGGTTTAGTGTCCTTGAAGCAACCAAAACAACCAGCCTGAGCACAGGCTGTCATATGCCTCTAGTTTCTCAAAAACTGGGTTATGGGGTTAATGAGTAAGAATGATAGCTCTGTTTATTAATGATATCAAAACTTGGGGGAAAATGATTGGAAGTGATAACTCTGTTCTGTCATAGTTTATTAATGATGACTAAAAGATGAGCAAAAGGAAGTGAAACACATGTCCAAAACCAAAAATCAATATGATCTATGTTTTGGAACATCATGAATATATCCCTGCTAACTAAATTCTGTATAAATAAAGAAACACTCTGACTGCTAGTCAGTCAGGCTGCAAGATTCTCCCAACCACCATGGCCTGGCTCACTTCCTTCTCCCGCCAACTCCTTACATGTTCTGTAGGACCCATCCACCACTGGGGGATGGCTCCCGGAAGCAGACCTTGCATGGTAGGTGCTTATATTTGTGGCCCTGTTTTAAAAAACACACCCTGAACTGAGCATGGTGGTGCATGTTCATAGTCACAGGACTCAGGAGACTGAGGCAGGCAGGTAGGAAGTTCAAGGCCTGCCTGAGTTACATAGTGAGACCCTGTCTCAAAACAACAAGACGAAATGCCTCTGCCTTTGGCTACCACTGACGCTCCCCTTCTGAAGCAGGTGAACACCCTCCAGTGAGGCCCTAAGCATGGTCACCTCCTTGGGACTTGAACTGCTATCTGCCATACTTCCGATTGGACCTCTTTGGTTGTGAATATGAACACCAACCGTGGAATGAGAGTCACATGAGCATAAAGCTACAGTGCATGACAGTGTGCATAAGAACACAAAGGCTACCTATGTGTGCTGGCATACACCTATCATCCCAGAACTCAAGGGCAAAAGCAGAAGAATATCTCTATGTTCAAGTTCTACCTGTTCTACACAGGAAGTCCAGGCTAGCTAGTCAGGACCATATAACATGATCCTGTGTAGATGTAACCAACCATCTTATTAAATAAGAAACACAGAAACAATGTAAAAGAGAAAGCCGAGAGGTCAGAGCTCTAGCTACAATCCTGCCTCACAAAACTAACTTCAGCCGGGTGGCGGCCCACGCCTTTAATCCCAGCACTTGGGAGGCAGAGCCAGGCGGATCTCTGTGAGTTCAAGGCCAGCCTGGGCTACCAAGTGAGTTCCAGGAAAAGGCGCAAAACTACACAGAGAAACCCTGTCTCAATAAACCAAAAAAACAAACAAACAAACAAACAAAAAAAAAAAAAAAAAAAAAAACTAACTTCAAAGTAAACAAGCCAAAATAAGAGGACGCACCAATTCCAGTGACAAGGACACTGGCCATCACCTTGATGCTGGCGGCAGCGGTGGCTCTTGGCCCTATTTGCACACTGAAAACCCCTGGGGAACTTTCAGAAAACAATTACCAGTGCCCCCATGCACCCCAAGGGATGGCCTTTTGCCTGTGGGTGCAGCTCAGCTGACAGAATCTGCTGACAGCCCATGGGATCCTAATGCCAGCTGGGGCAGGGCTCTTCTGTCCCTGTGACTCAACAGCTGAGACAGGCAACATACAGGAGGGAAGATTTGAGCTCCGTTTCAGAGTTTTCTGATCCTGGTCACTCAGTATCAACACCAAAGCAGGGACAACGGGAAGAAAAACTGCTCAGCTCATTGAGACCTGGAAGAAGCCAGGAAAAACACGCGCGCACACACACAACACACACACACACACACACGACATAGCACACTGGCTTCTCTACCACAGGCCTCACCTCCTGAAGGGTCCACTGCCTCCCAATAGCTCTGTCATCTGGGGACCAAACCTTAAACACAGGAGCCTTTGGGGACTTTCAAGATCCAAACCATAACAGGTCCTTTCTTTTAAAGGTGATGCTGGATCTTTCTGTGGCCCACAAGCACCCTGACTCACCGAGGATGAGTCACTAACATGAGCTAAAAACAACAACAAGTAAATGCCCACAGGACGTAAATGTAAGCATGTTGTCTTCTGGGGGAAGTGAAACCTTAGTGGCCATTTTACCTCAAATGTAGCTCAAGGAAGAAAGAACAATGTCGTGTCCTTTCTAGGAGCCTGACAAGTGTTCCACCATAATTTCTGTCTGGTGCTGGGCTCCTCAGCCCACCTCTGTCTTACCCCACCTCTCAGGGAGGTATCCCCTTGCTGTGAAGGACTTTTTTCTAAGATCTCAGAGCTTAGTGGTTAGGACACTATTCCTGCATCATGTGACTCTCTGATCACTGACAGACACTTTCCAGAGCAGTCAACAGATCCAACTGGCAGCCTGTGGGGCAGCTCAGAAATAGAGCCCTTGCTTGGCATGTGTGGACTTGGGATCAGATTCTCAGCACCCACTGGGATGGAGGGAGATTCTAAAGAGGACATGCTGTGAGATGTCTTTCTGTATACTATGAATATGTGTTGCTCTAATTGGTTGATAAATAAATCTGCATTGGCCTATAGCAGGGCAGGATGGAGCCAGGTGGGAAAATCCAAGAAAGATCATAAGAGGAGAGGAGACGCCAGCCACTGTCCAAGGAGCAACAAGATGCCAGCAGACCAGTAATGCCACAGCCACGTGGCAATTTATAGATTAATAGAAATGGGTTAAGTTGTAAGAGCTAGCTAGCAAGAAGCTTGAGCCATGGGCCATCCAGTTCATAATTAATATAAGCCTCTGTGTGTTCACTTGAGCGGCTATGGGACCAGGCGGGACACAGGAAAACTTCCAACTACAGGTACCCATCACACTCACCATATTGGGTTCAAAATATTGATGTTTCCTGTGACACCCAGGTGGGGACCACAAGGGAGGATGATGTTCCAGCTCACTGGTCCCCAAAAGGAGAGGGCCAGCTGAGCCCCACAGCCACTGACAGATGCCCCTTGGTTTGAGCAAAATGATGTATCATGTCCTACTGCTAAGGAGGGCCTCAATGACTATGACAGGATTGCACCCTGGTGTCATGCTGGTAGAAGCTTTGGGTCTTTGATAATTATTAAGTTTTTAAAGCAGTTATAAAAAGAAAGCGAACAGACAGGCAGTGGTGGTGCAGGGCTTTAATCCCAGCACTTGGGAGGCAGAGGCAGGTGGATCTTTGTGAGTTTGAGGCCAGCCTGGTCTACAGAGTGAGTCCCAGGACAGCCAGAGCTACACAGAGAAACTCTGTCTAAAAAAAACAACAACAACAACAACAAAAAAAAAAAAAAAAAAAAAAAAAAAAAGAAAGAAGAAGGAAGGAAGGAAGAAAAGCATGCACTGGTAGAAAATGCAAATCTCCCTGTGTTGTTTTAAGCTCCTGTAACGTTCTGTCCCCTGTGAATGCAGCTTGGAGCCTGCCACCCACAGCCCCAGGAAGCACGTGAGGAGGCTTCTCACACCTCTACACTCTCTCCTCCTCTGTCGGAATCCCAGTTTCTCGGGGCTGTAACATGGAAACTCCATACTGTATTCTAAGGACTGTTCCGTCCTGATGTCTCCAAAAATGCATGCGCTCTCAGGGCTTCTGCTTTTCTTTTTCAAAATTTGGAGTGAAATAAACATAACGCAAACATCACCGTTTTAACTTCTTCAAACGTACTTATTCGTTATGTGTTTGGTGTTTTGTTTGTTTTTTGAGACAAGAGCTCGAATTGCCCAGGTCGGCCTTGGATTCCAAATGGTCTCAGCCTCCCACGTGCTGGGGCTGCAAGTGTGCACTGGTGTAACTGCTTGAGAGCATGCAGTTTCTGCAGCCTTACGTGCATGCATGGTGTTGTGAGGCTATCACTGCTGTCCATTTCCACTCTTCCGGTTTCCATACTGAAAGGTCATCTTCAGTTAACACCGGGTCTCCTTTCCCTTATCTGTGCTTCCCCCTCTGGTACTGAGAATTGAACTCTGGGCCTTGTGTATGTCAAAGCAAATGTTCTATCCACTGAGCTACCCAGCCACTTTCTCCCTCCCGCTGGTGCCTGATAGCTGCCACCCCACTTTCTTCTCAATGAACTCATTTGCTAGTGGCAGCCTAGGGAAGTGGAATCAGACTGAGTTGGTTGTTTTGCGGCTGGCTTACGTCACATGGCGTGGTGTTGTTCATCCATATTGGAGCACGAGTCACAGTTCCTTCCTCTTGAAGGCTGATTGACATCCCATGTATGTATATGCGACATTTTTATTTAAATTTTGTCTTAGTTATTGTGTTATGTATGTGATATAGGTGTGAATGTGTAGGTGCGAGCATTCCATGGCGCCTGTGTGTGTGTGTGTGTGTGTGTGTGTGTGTGCGCGTGCGTGCGCTCGCGCCTGTGAAATCAGCTTCAGAAGTCAGTTCTCTCCTTCCACCTTGGCATTGGTCCCAGGGGCTAACCTCAGGTCATCAGGCTTGCACAGCAAGAACGTTTGCCCTCTGAGCCATCTCATGCCACACTTACTTATAATGCTCTTGATGGACTTTCAGACAGTTATTGTGATTGGTGCTGATATGAATGGGGGGCACAAATACCAGTTTGAGGGCTGGAGACACAATGCAGTTGGGAGAATGCTCGCCTAGCTTGCACAGAACCTGGATTAGCCCACAGCACCACATAAAACTGCCCATGGCGGGGTGAAGGTGGGAGGCTCAGAAGTTCAAGGCCAGCCTGAGCACCATGAAACTCTGCCTCAAAAATAACAGCAGACTGAGCCCTTACTTCAGTTCTGTAGGGATGGATGTTCCTCCAGAAGGGAAATCTACTTACTGTTGTGGTTTTGAGACGCTCTCCTACAGTCCAAGCTGGTCTTGAGTTCCTGATCTTCCTGCCTCCAATTCCCAGGTTCTAGAATTACAGATTTGCATTACCATGCTCCACTGAGGTTAAATGTTTGTCATGGTCGTGTTTGAGGACGATTCTCATGAGGCTGGCCTCAAACTCTTTACATAGCCAAGAATGGCTTTGAACTTCTGACCCTTCTGGACCTCCTAAGCGCTGGGTTATAGGTCTGCGCCACTATGCCAGACTATTCAAAATGATTTTCCAGGGTGGGACGAGCATGTTCTTGAAATGTAGCCCAGGTTAGCCTTGAACTCACTATTAATGAGTACCACTATATATGTGGTGAGATGGGCCCACAGAGCAGAGTTTCCCAAAAGGCTCGCACTTAATCCCCCAGGTCGGGCCTCTGGCACTTTTGCTCGGGACCCAACCTCTTTTCTTGCCTCAGCCAGGTCTGTGCTACCTCAGGGCTTGCACACAGTCCGAGACCTCCTGCAGTAGATGCCTCTCTCTCCCCTGGGCCTGGCATCTGCCAGATGTGCAGACAGCCACTTCTCTCTCACCAGGAGGGTGGAGTCGGGCAACACCCAAGGGCGGTCACTGAACCCTGGCAGTTTAACCCCAACGCCACAGGAAGCCACCATTCAACCTCAGCAGAGGTGCTGTGGCCCTCCCAGGGCTGGCTCAGGTGTGTTGTCAGAGTGCCTGTCCCTGGCCTCCTCATCTGGTCCTTCCCAGGTCTCCATTTAACTCTTGCCCAGTCTCTCAGAATGCTGAGTTGGAGCCTTCCCAGACAACCTGAATGATCCCACTGCCTCAAAAAACGAAGGCATGGGTTAGTTTTCATTTCTTGTGTTTCTATTATCTCATCTCAAACTCCTGTGGCCTTGCACAGACTTTCGAGGAATCATTACCCCAACGACAGGACAGAGAGGCAGAAGGAGGAGTCACACTCACACTGATGCCTTTGCCCAGACCTTGCATGGACCTGGGAGAAGGCTCCAGGTTCTCAGATGTGGCCCTCCTGAAGGCACTTTCAAAGCACATCCCTAGACCTTTCCAGAGCAATCCATGGATTCAGTGTGCTATACATATTAATAACACCATCCGTTGACCAAAAAAGCATGTTTTCACACTCCTGGAGACCTCATCACCTTCCGTAGTCTGCAAAAGTGAGTGCTTTTATAGGCGAGAAAGTAGAAGCTGTTAGGAAAATTATGCCTGAATCCCTCAGGCCTGCCATCCAAACTGCACCTGAGATCCTCTTAGGAGTGACTGACCCACCAAAATAAAAGACATGAGGCCCTCTTAGGAGTGACTGACCCACCAAAATAAAAGACATGAGGTCCTCTTAGGAGTGACTGACCCACCAAAATAAAAGACATGAGGTCCTCTTAGGAGTGACTGACCCACCAAAATAAAAGACATGAGGTCCTCTTAGGAGTGACTGACCCACCAAAATAAAAGACATGAGGCCTCTTAGGAGTGACTGACCCACCAAAATAAAGACATAGTCTTAGTGACTGACCAAAATAAAAGACATGTACCTGAAGCCCTGCACCAACTGTCTGGCAGGTTGTTACCCTCTCATGCTAACTTCCAACTTCTTTCTCGATATTTCTGCTCCAGCTTTCACTTGGGGCTCTAGTGGAACCCAGGGCCTCATGGTGAGCTAGGCAAGGATCTACTCAAAGCCGTATCCTTACTCCATTCACATTCATTTTGAATTTTGCCTCAATTTTGCTTGTAGTTTTTAGGAGTTTTGTTTGTTTTCAGTGCTGGGGGATCACACCAGGGCCCATAGCACACACGCTTCCACTGAACAGCATCCCCAGCCCTGAGCATCTTTTCAAAAACATTTTTAAAAGCTGGAGATGTAGCTCTGTTGAGAGACCAGTTTTGCTGACCTGCAGGAAGTCCTGGGTTCAATCCCCAGCACCACATAAAACAGGGTGTGGTGTCACATGCCTGCAATCCCGGTGCTTGGGAGAGGCAGGAAGATCAGAAGTTCAAAGTCACGCTTGGCTACAGAATGAGTTTGAGACTAGCCTGGGCTGCTCGAGATCAACAAACCAACAAACACCGCAATTCACCACAGTCCTCCTCTTGTCTTTAAACTCCTCAAAGCTTGACCTTTCCTTCCCCACTCCCAAAGTGTCTTGATTGAAAAATATCTCAGTCCTCAGATCAAAGCCATCCTCCACTGTCCAGCTCGATGGTAACACCATTCCATTACCAAAACTATGACCCAAATCGCCCTGCCTCTTACCATACCCAGGCCACGCAGGGCATTTATATTTCCCGTGCGCCCTACCTTTGAAGTGGAGACATTGCAGTTTCTCCAAGCCCACACTGGTCCTAAGGCCCATTTCTCAGGGAGGTGTTCCTTGAGTTCGGAGGTTGAGTGGTTGGAAGGTGGGGTCTGCTCTGCACCCCCCTCTGCTGGCTCATAGTGTACAGGAGGCCATGGTGGTGGGAACTGCTGGAATAGGAAGGGCCATGTTTCCTAGTACCTCTGCTGAATGAGACGAAATAAGATTGTACAACCGAGTGAAGGTAAAATTCAATATTAACGCCTTCACACAGTGTATTTCAGTTTCTGTCCCATATTCCTTGCCAAACCCCGAGTCTCCAAAGCCAAAGTGTTTTATAGTGACTGGTTTCCAGGAGTCCCCCCAGAAAGCAGTGTGGCTGTGGGGTTCTGCTGCATGAAAACTGACTAGGGAAGATAAAGGTCACCCTGGGTGAAGATCGGAGAGGTCCTGTCTGTTATCCGAACAAGGCTACCTCAGTCACACTGACGATACCACCACACTCTCAGTGTGAGTCCCAGGAGTACAGACAGAGGGTTCGAGCAAGGCCACAGGCTGAGGGCTCTGTCACAGGCAGTTTTACCCATCAGCTAACACGGAGCAGATTCAGGCCAGCAAGCTTCCCCGGGGTCCTTCGGCTTGTCCACACCCGTCTGTCAGTGGCCTGAGGACAAGTCTGTGGTTCTTTACTTGGCAACCCTCACAAATTTAGACAAATTTATTCAGGCTCTTTCTGGCTGGTTTCAGGATGGGCCTCCTTCGCCTTTGCTGCCCTGAAATGGACATTCCCCATGAACAAGATTAATGAAGGACAGCGAAGAGGAGAGATTTCCAGACAGAGGTAACATGAGTTTCTGCACACCGATAGGGCGCGTTGTTGGGATGGGGAGGGAGGGGAGTGTGAAGATGAGATGAACTGGGTGGGCACACAGCTCAGCAAGTCACACTTGCCACCTGACTGTGCCAACCTGACAGGCCGAGTTCCAGCTCGGAAGAGAGAAGTGAGGTCACAGGGTGTGTGCCTCATGTGTGCGGTGGCACACGCACTCACACACACACACACATCACACACAGCAACAACAGTAATCAGTTAGTATACTTTCATTTCCTGTATTAGTTATGCTTGGGTTTGTTTTTATTTTTGTTTTGTTTGAGTGTCGTGTCTGCACGTTAGTCAGAAGAGGCACCAGATCCCCTGGGACTGGAGTCACAGATGACTGAGAGGCGCTGTGTGGGTGCTGGGGTCCCCTGCAAGGACCCAGGCCAGGCTTCTCTGCAGGAGCAGTATCTGCCCTTAGCACATACTAAGGCTGCGACATCGCTCCAGCCCCACTAAATACAATTTTTAAGAGGTAACGTAAACTAACGTTTATTTATTTATTTTTTATTTATGGTTTTGGAGACTCGCTTTGTAGCTTTGAGCCTGCAACAGGCCAAGTTGGCCTCAGACTCGAGACCTTCTCTGCTCCCGCCCAGTGTGACTACAGGTGAGCAGCACCACACCTACGTGGAGCTAACATTTATTGAACACCTTGTACTGCAAAATAACGCAAATGCAATAGTGCATCCAGCCATCCCTTAAATAAATGTGTCTGAATAAATATGAGTGGAGTGTACATTTTGTATCTGAAAACAAAAACAAAAACCATGGCATTTCCTCTGGGAAGTGAAAGGGTTTGTTCACGATGAGGTCAGAGGAAGCCTGGGCTGAATTCAGGAGCTCAGTAGTTTGCTTTCGACCTTCAGAGCCGCGGAGAATGAAACAGGGGCTTCTTGGCTTCCCTGCCCTTCCCCTGGGTTTAGTGTTGGACTAGCTTGAGCCCTGGCATTCTCGCTGGCAAACCCCAATCCCAGATGTAGCCACTGCGCATGTTCAGGGCTCAAGCAGCAAAGCCAGATCAGAGGAGGACCGAGTTTCCGTCCAGTTTTCTCCCACAGTGGCTATCGGCCACCCAGGGGCCCTGAGCGTGGGTAAGACATGCAGGGCGGCCTGGGCGAGGCTATGGTGGCTGTCTTTCCGAAACATTTGTTACACAGATGCTGAAGAAGAAGCCCTGCAGACAAAATGGAACAATCCCCACAAAATGGAAACCCAGGAAAAACAAAGAACAAAAATGGTCAACCCCTCTTCACTGGAGCCAGGAGGCCTGGAAGAAGCTGGTCAGGGACTCAGGTCACTCCAGACCCTGTGTGTGAAGTCTGCCATGAGAATCCACCACTTGTCCCTAAAAACAAAGATCTCCGAGAGGTAAGTCAGACCTATGTATACTCAGGCAGGATGGCGTGGCTGAGAAAATGCAGCCATCCGAATTCTCCACACTCCCTGTGGCTCTCACTGTGTGCCTCCCAAAGCCAGATGGGGAATAATAGTGCAATTAGGATTTGAAACCCAGAGTCCAGAGCTTATGTGTATAACACACCACACCTTCCTTAAAATATATGCAGAGGGGCGAGGGCATAGCTCAGTCTGCAGAGTGTTAGGTTTCAAACCTGGGACGTGGTGCCTAGTTAACATACCAAAGCAGCCCTGGCTGCCTGGCTCTCAGCACCCCTCAGTTCCTACCTGTGACAGGGCCCCCCTAGCTGGCAGCCCCACCCCTACCCTAAACTTGTGGCTGGGCTGCCCTTCCCCCAGCTGGCCTTCCCTCGGTAATCCAACCATTTGGTTACCCGGCCCTTTTGTCCACTCTTTTTGAGCCTCCTGGCTGCTGTAACCTGGTTCCCCCTCTCCCCTCTCTCTTCCCCTCCCCGTCTCCCCACACAGCACAGTTCAGTCTGGTCATGTCCACTCTGGACTCTTCTCCCACATGTCCACAAGATGCTTTCTCCTTAGCTGGGCGGTGGTGGCGCACGCCCAGCACAAGGGAGGCAGAGGCAGGCGGATCTCTGTGAGTTCGAGGCCAGCCTGGTCTCCAAAGCAAGTTCCAGGAAAGGTGCAAAGCTACACAGAGGAACCCTGTCTCGAAAAACCAAAAAAAAAAAAAAAAAAAAAAAAAAAAAAAAGAAGAAGAAGCTTTCTCCTCCAGTATACCTGGAGCAGTCATGCCCTTTCTTTTTATTTCTTTTTTTTTCATTCAGAGGCCACATGGAACCAGGTATGGGGGCCAGCAGGATGGCTCAGTGGGTAAAGGTGCTTGCCGCCAAGACTGAAGACCTGAGTTTGAACCCTGGAGGTCACACGGTGGAAGGAGAGAATCGACTCCCACAAGTTGTCCTCTGACCGTCACACAGGCACCATGACGTGCACGCCCCCGTAAATAGACAGTAGGTAAATAAATGTCAGTCATCTATGGCGGCGTGTGCTTGTAATCCCAGGCCTGAGAGGCAGAGACAGCCAAGTCCCTGAGGTTCCCTGGCCAGCCGGTCTAACCTAGCTGCTGAGCCCGGGGCTGGTGAGACATCCTGTCCCAAAAAACAAAGTACAGCGACACCCAAAGTTGACCTCTGGCCTTCACATGCACACACACACACACACACACACACACACACGCACGCACGCACGCACGCACGCGCGCGCGCGCGCGCGCACACACACACACACATAAACATGTACATACATACCCACATGAAGTATATGTATGGATGAAAGATCACTATCTTATCCACTTAACATTTATAAAATCTTCATCATCAAAACCAGTCCTGTGGATCTCACTGTGTATCCCAGGCTAGTCTTGAACTGTGTAACTCACACACTGCCCTTGAACTATCAATCCTCCTGCCTCTGCCTAAGGCTCCTGAGTGCTGGGCTGCGCTTTTCTTTATGAGAACTGTTGGGTACCACATTCCAGGAGCTGCATACTCAGTCTCCCTTGCCGTCTCAAGCATCTGCCAAGGTCTCCCTCTCTCTGCACATTAGATGCCTTGGTGAGTGGAGTTCTCAGGGGTCCCGGAGTGCAGGCATCCATCCCAGACGTCCCTCTGACTTAATCAGTCACCTCACTGCAGCTGTTGAAAACGCTGCTTTATAACTTCCCTGTGTGTCCAGCTCTGGCAGTGAGTGAACAGGGAGGGGGCTATGTGCCTTTTTTCTGGGTAGACTAGGTGGGCACCATAACATCTTATGTCGGGGCTTCTCCGCTAAGGAGCCGATGAGGGGGTCGGTCCTCTTAATTATGCACATGAGAAGTGTTCAACGGGCTTTTGTTGTTTGGTTGTGGGGGAGGGCTGTTGCTTGTTGTTTTTGTTTTTTAAGGCTGTGTCTCGGTTAGGCAAGGTTGGCCACAAGCTTGGTGGGCAGCTGAAGATGGCCTTGAACCCCTCCTGCTCCCAAGTACTATAATCACCAGCTTGTATCACCAGGCTACTGATGAATCCTTTTACCCCTTAGGGCAACCTTCGCCACCTCTTGACGGTTAGGAGTGCTCGTCTGGAGGAGGGAATAAGTCCATGGGGAGCAAAGTGGTCTCCTGAGACAAAGGATTTCAGTCAGTGTACATCGTACAAGCCTGGGTTATGCTGCAGTAACAAACGATTTCACAAGTCACGATGCCTTTAAACTATAAAGGTTGAGTTCTCAGAGATTCTTTGTTACACTAGGTCTAAAGCTAAGGCTGATTAGCCAGGATATTGTCGGTCAGGATGGTGGAAAGGGGGCTCTGGAGGGCCTGGCATCAAGAGTTACATACTGTGACCTTTTGAGGCACCTCTGTTCACAACCCATTGCCATTCTGGAATCATGACTCTGTCCAGCCACAAGGGGTCAGTGCAAGGCTGCCTTGAGTCAGAAAAGCAGCCTCAAATGCTTCTGGAAGTCAGCCTTACTACCTTGGAGAAAATCAATCAGAACCACACTGACCAAGGATGGGTGGAGGGAGACAAGGTATCAGAGACCCGCACAGCCAGCCTGCACCTCCAGCCCCCAAGGCTGAGCAGCACCTCACTACTCAGTACTTACTTGTACCAGACTTTCTCTTGGGCCACCAACCAGCTCCCAAATCATGACACGGAGACTTTCTAGTTATAAGTGCTCGGCCTTATCGTAGCTCTTATTTTAATCTGTTTTTCTTTATCTACCTTTTGCCTCAGGGCTTTTTCCATCTTTCTTTCTTGCTGTCTGGCTGTCTGGCAGCTTCCTGGCCCCATGCATGGTCCCCTCTTTCTCCACATTCTCTTCTCTTCTCTTCCGAGCCTAGATTGTGTCTCCTAATTTTTTCTGTCTGCCCGCCAGCCCCACCTATCCCTCCTCTTCCTAGCTATTGGCTGTTCAGCTTTTTATTAGACCAATCAGGTGCCTTAGGCAGGCAAGGTGAAACAGCAGCCCATCTTTTCATAATTAGACAAATGCAGCAGAAACAAATGTAACAAACACACCTTTACACAGTTAAAGTAATATTCACAGCATAGACAAATGTAATGCATCTTTACATAGTTAAATATTCCATAACTTGCGCTGAATTTTCCTACTGAACTAAACTTAAATTTTAGAAGAAGACACACAGTCCTTTGGAAAAATCAAGTTGAAGTCTAGCGAGACAGCTCAGAGGATAAAAGCATTAGCCACACGAGCCTGAAAACCTGAGTTCAGTTCCTGGGACCTGCATAATGGTGAGAGTGAGTCAATTCCACAGAGTTGCCCTCTGATCTCTACGCGTGTGTCATGGCCCACAAATGCCCACACTCCATCCAGTCATTATGTATGCACACACGCTCACACATTAATAATGAACATTAAGAAATGAGAAAAATTGAAATGAACAAGTGCTGTGGGATGGTCTGTATGTCAAATTGCTCTGATTGGTCAATAAATAAAACACTGATTGGCCAGTGGCTAGGCAGCAAGTATAGGCGGTACTAACAGAGAGGAGAAAAGAAAGAACAGGAAGTAGGAAGGAGTCACTGCCAGCCACCGCCATGACAAGCAGCATGTGAAGATGCCAGTAAGCCATGAGCCACGTGGCAGGATATAGATTTGTGGAAATGGATTAATTTAAGCTATAAGAACAGTTAGCAAGAAGCCTGCCATGGCCATACAGTTTGTAAGCAATATAAGTCTCTGTGTTTACTTGGTTGGGTCTGAGCAGCCGTGGGACTGGCGGGTGAGAAAGATTTGTCCTGACTGTGGGCCAGGCAGGAAAACTCAAGCTACAAACAAGTCCAAATATACATTAACAAAAGGGCATCATGATTCAAGCGGCGTGGTTGGACTCGAAGGGTGGATTATGAATCTGATTCATGCCCAAGGCAAGACAAATTCATCTTCTGGAGGACAAGTGTAAAGGGGAAAGGAAGGCGGCTGTATCAGCTTTTTATCATCACCGTAACAAAACGCCCGACCACGGCAGCTTAAAGCCGGGTTATCTGAGTTCGTGGTTTGAGGGGATACAGTCCACTGTGGTGGGGGAGGCCTGAGGTGGACCTGCTGGAGCTGTGGTGGGGGAGTGTGAGGGGGTCGCCTTGCGTCCATAGCCCAGAAACGATGACAGACGCTAGTGTTCCATTTCTTCATTCCTTTGATTCAGTCGGGGACCCCAGTCCATGGGATGGTGCTGCCCAGCCAGGGGAGGTCTTCATTCCTCAGTTAATCTTTTCTAGAAACATCCTTGCAACATGGCCACAAGTTTGTCTCCCAGGTGATTCCAGATCCCATCAAGTTGACGAAATCAGCCATCACAGTGGCAAATAATGCTTATGAATATATAATGAAGGAAAATTCTGCTGCACACAAGGAATATGAAGTGGCTGAGGACATGCTTGAAAAATCTGGCTCCCCAAAGGCTTATAGTTTATAAAATATCTGCTATTGGTGTATTAAGCTGAAACAATATAGACTCACATATGTTGACCGACGTTATAGGCCGAATTATGCCTCCCCTCTAATTCCTTTTGCTTTGGGGAGGGACTAGAGATCAAACCTAGAAAATGCTAGGCAAGTGTTCTAACCACTTAGCTATATCCTTCCCTACAATTTCTATAATTCCAGATGTGACTGTACTAGGAAATGGGATCTTTAAAGAGTTAGTGTTAAACTGAGCTTAATGGGATTCCCCAACTCAATATGATAGCTATTATTAAAGAAAAATAGCATACTGTGCCTAGTTATGCGCCAACTTGACACAACCTATAGTCATCTGAGAGGAGGAAGCCTCAGCTGAGAAAATGCCTCCATAAGATCCACCTGTAGGGCATTTTCTTTTCTTTTTTCTTTTTCTTTTTTTTTTTTTTTTTTGGTTTTTCGAGACAGGGTTTCTCTGTGTAGCTTTGTGCCTTTCCTGGATCTCACTCTGTAGACCAGGCTGGCCTCAAACTCACAAAGATCTACCTGCCTCTGCCTATCAAGTGCTGGGATTAAAGGTGCACCACCACCACCCGGCAGGCATTTTCTTAATTAGTTAATTGACGGGGAGGGGCCGGACCATTGTGGGTGGTGTCATCCCTAGGGCTGCTAGTGCTGGGTTCTATAAGAAAGCAGTCTGAGCAAGCCATGATGAGCAAGCCTGTAAGCAGCACCCCTCCATGGCCTCTGTTCCTGCCTCCAGCTTCCTGCCCTGTTTGAGTTCCTGTCCTGACTTCCTTCAGTGATGAACAGTGATGTGTACACCACATAAAACCTTTCTTCCCCAAGCTGCTTTGGTGAAGACATTTCATCACAGCCACAGAAACGTTATCTAGGATAACGATCCAGACAAGATCCTGTAAAAACAGGGAGAAAGTTGCATCTAAAGCCACAGAGGGAGACCTGAGAAAATCAACACTGCCAACACCTTGGTTTTGGCTTTCTGCCCTCTCAAACTACAAGAAAGTAAGTTCCTGTGGTTGAAGCCACTGCTCTTTATTTTGCCAGCTCGAGGTCTCACTGTGTAGCCTGTGCTGGCCTGGGACCCACATGTGGCCTCAAACCTATGTAATCTTCTTCCTTCTCCCGAGTGTTAAGATTGCAGATGTGAGATTACACTACATCAACTTCAGGGCTTTGTTCAGTTTTGTTTACGACAGGGCTTACTAAGTAGTCTTGGCTGGCCTGGGTCTTCCTGTGTAGACTAGGCTGGCCTAGGACGCACAGAGATTCGACCGTCTCAGCTTCCTGAGTGCTGGGATTAAAGGCATGCGCCTCCACTCTTGGCTCAGGGCTTTGGTTGTTGTTGTTAGTGATAAAATCTTAGCAACAATTCTTCCTGTGTCCAGGATATTCTTTATATCGGTTACTTTTGCAGAGTTATAATCCAAATACCCAAGGTGGGTATGGCAGCACAGGCCTGGTGCCTCAGCCCTTAAAGACGAGGCGAGAACATGCAGAGTTCAAGGTCATCCTCAGCGAGGTAATGAGTCCCAGGCCAGCCTGGACTACAAGAGGCCCTGTCTCAGAAACAAACCAGACAAAACCAAACAAACAGCAACAACAATCAAAACAAGCAAACAAAACATCCCGCCTTATAGCAGGGTCCTTGCTGTTGTTCCCTTTGGGGGTGGGGGCCACACAGACTCCAGGAGAATGTTGAAACAACAAGCTCAGTTTATTCAGGAAGAGGCAAGCCTTATATACCCTCCACCCCACCCTGGGGGAGGTCTGATGAATATGCATCAGCTGGTGTGACATAGCTGCCTCTCATTGGTCCAGGTCATCTCCAGATCATGTTTCAGCTGCTGTTGCTAAGACCATCACGCAGACCCAGGCTGGCTCTCAGAAAGTATCTTTTTACTTGTCTGGGTGGCCCTCAAGCCCGTTAGGGATGAGTCATCCCACACCCCATGAAAGAACTTCCTTAAGGGGGAAGGAAGGGTTTGTTTGGCTCCCAGTCTCGGAGGATCCATGGTCTCATAGCTGCTCGTTTCTGGGCCTAGCTGGAGGCAGACCGCCATGGTGGCAGGTGCATGCAGAAGAGACTCTTTACTTCAAGGTGGACAAGAACAGATGGACAGGAAGAGGGCTGGGACAAGATGCCACCAAGAATCCACCCTAAATTACTTCCTCCAGCTCATCCCACATCCTAACACTTCCAGAACCTCCCCCCAAATAGCACCATTAGCTGGGTACCCAGCCCCCCAAACACGGCGCTTTGGAGGGAACATTTCGTATGTAACTTGTAACATCCCTAAAACTTACATACCTGTTGTCTTTCTGCTTTACTTCTCAGAATATACCATTCGAGCCACATCACGGCATATGACCGCAGTCCCACTGCTCCAGAAGCTGAGGCAGGAGGCTTACACGTTCAAGACCACTGTGAGCTACGTAAGAGTGACCTGCCCCCAAAGTAAAAACAAAAGCAAAGCTCTAATTCAAGACACACACACACACACACACACACACACACACACACACACACACACACGCTTTCTCTCTCTGAGACTCTCACACACACTCTCTTCCTGTTTCTCTGAGACTCACACACACTTTCTGACTTTCTCACACACACATACACACTCTCTCTCTGAGAGACTTTCTCTCACACATACTCTCTTTCTCTCTGAGAGAGAAACTTTCATGCACGCACTCACATGCCCTCATATTTACATAGTCACATGCTCTCCCTTTACACGCTCACACATGTGCTCACACACACACACACACACACACACACACACACAGTCTCCCCTCACACACTCACACTCATTCTGCTTATCTGGTCAGCATGGAAATGACGACCCTGAGCACCGTCTCTTGGGACTGAGTCCTTCTGCCATCTCTATGGGCTGCTTTGCTGCTATCTTAACTAGATTATCTAGTGATGTAAATCTCGTTAGTAAGTTATCCTAACACATCACCTGAAGTCTCAGTGAAGCTGAGGGATAGACTTCCACGGTGTTCTCCCACGCTTGTGATAGTACCAGCCATTGGTCCACCCCCCCACAGGCCTGCCTGAGTGTCCTCACGGCTTGGCGGCTGGCCTTCCCAGACAGGTGTTTATGAGAAGCCCTGCAAATCACAGGTCTCTTACGCAGGCTTCGGTTGCTCCCACAGCTTGGCTCTCGTCAGGTAAGGGAGCCTTCATGAGGACATGAGTACCGAGTGTCAAGTCACAGCCGTGTTGGAAGCAGGCTACAGTATTCTCCATCCCCATCCTAGGAATATTTGGGACTTGACAGTTGTTATATTGATACCAGATTGCTGTCCCTGACTCTGGGAGCCTTTTCTGTCAATCTGACCTGCAACAGTGTGTAGGTGCCCTCTGCAAGGTTATCCACCCCAACCAGTCTTCTTCCTCTCCTCTTTCTCCTTCTCCCCCCCCCCACCTTTCCCTTTCTCCTCCCACCTCCTCTCCACTAGGGTTGAAAGCCAGAGCTCTACATGTACTCAGCAGACACGACCCTCAGCGAAGCCCTCACCCCTTCCCATAGTTCCTTAGTCTAATTCCGTCTTGGAGAACAGGTCAGATGAAGTGTACAGATCATGAGACAAAGCCATGACATGATCAACTTGGTTGCTCGGGTTTGTGATTACAGTCAGCAGAGATATCAGCGTGCAGGGCCATGACCCCAGGAGGCTCCTGTCCCAAGGTCACCCTGGTTTTCTGTGTCTACTGGCGATAAACCCAGTGTGCTCATATTATCTTTTAATGGGGTTGTGAAAGTTAAGAGTTGTCTTTTTGAAATCAATATTCAAGGTTCTGATAATCTAATCAGATAAGTAAGAATGACTTCTCTCAAAGCCCAGCACAGGGTCATGGCTCCTTCGCTTCAAGTTATTGCTGTTTTTGCTTGACAGTCTGGTTCGGTTTCTGAGACAGGGTCAGATACGATCTCTGCCTTCACCTCCCCTGCTGGAGCTTCAGGTCTGTGTCCCGCACTCAGCCTGTTTTTCCTTTGCTTCATTTTCTTTGCAGAATTCCATACTGCTTTTTCCAAACGTAGGCTTTGCCTCTACTCACTAGTGGCTAAATTTAGAACGAAAAGTAAATTCTTTCAAGAAAATCCAAGTGAGGCAAAGTATCACCGTTCATGGGTTGTAGAGTCCTTCCTGTTCCGTGTCCCCTGCCAGCTGGCCAGCCAGGGTCAGCCAGGGTCACACTGGGCTGTCGGCACCACTCGGTAGACAGTGAGTTCTCACTCCCTGTGAAGAGCGGGGTGCCATTGGCAGGGAAGGGTTAGAACAGACGCCCCATTCCAACGGACTCTTTCTGCTACAATGAACCAAAGGGGAGAGTTAGGATTCTTTGGAAGTCTGTCACTGGAAGCCACGATATTGGCGTAGACCTTGTACAGATGTGACTACTCTTGGGAGAAAGACCTTTTTGTCCCTCCAGCTGATCCACATCCCCATGGGATCGTGACATAGACTTCAGAGCACAGCTTCCTGCCATTTGTAACTCTTCTGAGGAGTGTCTGGGCAGTGGTCATGAGCTAGCCAAGCCTACTCACGGAATTTACTGACGCTTGGGTCACTCTGAGCAGGACAAAGGGGACGGGGTAAACTGATGACCTTGGTTTGTGGCCTGGCTATGTCTGGGGTGACTGTCGAAACTTGTGCTTTCTAATCAAATGGCAAAAGACCAGGCTCAGCAAAGGCCTACAGCTTTCTGCTTCATATTCTTCTTCCCTTTAGATTGGCCTCATTACAATGAATTTACCGTAAACGGGTCACCCAAATTATTAGGCATAAGGTAGAGCTGTGGGAACACTGGGTATCAAAATTCTGTAAGCATCCAATTCCAGGTGGACTTTTTTTACAGAATAAATGGTCACCATTGGTGGAGATCCTAATGCGTTCACTGCCAATGTGTGTTCCCAGATACAGACCCTGGGATAGCACCAACAAACGTACATTGGATTATGTTTTTCAAGGGCTCTTGTGCACATAACCTCATCTGAACTTGCTGTTGACTCTAGGAATGGAACAGGGCCGGTGTGTCATGTTTAGCCCCGTTATTAAAGGTGGGTACCCAGACTCCAAATAAGAAAGCACATTTTTCAACAGTGTAACCAACACTGCAGTCCAGAGATGATGGTGCCTAATTGTGTGTGTCAATTGGTTTGGGCCACAGAACGCTCATCTGTGGTTAAACATCCTGCATGGGTCTCTAAGGTATACCTGGAAAAATAGAGTAAAGCAGATTTACTGTCTCTACTGCGGGTGGGGTCTCACTGTGGGTGGGGTCTCAGTGTGGGTGGGGTCTGTACTGTGGGTGGGGTCTCAGTGTGGGTGGGGTCTGTACTGTGGGTGGGGTCTCACTGTGGGTGGGGTCTTGCTGTGGGTGGGGTCTGTACTGTGGGTGGAGTCTAACTGTGGATGGGTCTCACTCGCTAGAAGACCTGGTAGAACTAAAGGCTGAGTGGCAGGAAACGCCTGCTGTCTGAGATCACTGTCTCTCCTGCACCTGGACTGAATTGCACTCAAATTGAAGATCGGAATGGTAGCACACACTTCCAAATCCCAGCACTTTGGAGGATTGTGAGTCCCAGGCTAACCTGAGCTAACCATGAAACCTTATCACCAAATAAAACAAGATGCTGGGCTATAGCTCAGCTGCAGGGTGCTTGCTTAAGACTCAGACTTCAGTCGTTAGCACTGAACAGATACACCTTATGTGGTGGTGCATATCTGTAATCCCCGCACGTAAGCCGGAGGCAGGAGGATCAGAAGTTCACAGTCATCCTCAGCCTCATTGTAAGTTCAAGGCCAGCTACATAAGAGCCCTTCTCAAAAATAACAAACAAAACCAGACCCATAAGTGGGTTTTGAGCCTGCTGGCATTTGTACTAGAACCATATTAATAACTCTTCTGGGTCTCCAGCCTGACAACTGTAAGCTCGTCAGTTCCTATAATCAATTTCTTATAATAAATCTCTCCAGGCTCTCTCTCTGTCTGTCTGTCTGTGTGTTGATGTGTGTAAAAATGTTCTGTTTGTTTGATTAGTTGTATTTCTCCAGAGAATCCAGGACACCAGGTCTTTCAAGTTGGCTGATGCTCTGACACTTCCTTTGGGGCACTGCTCTCTGGGGAGAGAGAGGCCCTGCCGCTAGTGAGTCAACACAATGTCATGTCTCAGCCTGGTCTTCACCCCGGAACTGGATTTAGGGACTCACGCATCAGCAGCACAGCTGGAGAAGAAAGACTTCATCTTTGGAAAGACCCTGCTGCCTCCAGGGCACAGTCCAAGAGCGTGCCCAGTGCTCCTGACAGAAGTCCCCAGTGCTCCTGACAGAGGTCCCCAGTGCTCCTGACAGAAGTCCTCAGTGCTCCTGATGAAGGTCCCCAGTGCTCTCTGCCCACCCTGAGAGCAATGAGAAAGCTTAGAGGGGATATTCAGGTGACTTTTCTCACAGCTCCAGGCAAGGAATTTGACTCTCCTGAAGGGCCTATGCAAGTCTTGTGTTTATTCATCTCTATTAGATTTTTCCCGTCCTGTTTAAAACAAAAACTAACAAAAAACCGGAGTGCAATCTGTGTGCCACAGCTGTTTTGTCCTGTGATGCTGTGTACATGCTGGACAAGCATTCTACCACTCAGCTGCACCAGCCTTCCCTAAGTTTGGAATGTGGAGGATGGTAGGGCAGCCTTCAGCATTCCTGGCTGCTGTCTGCATTCTGCATGTCATGGAGCACAGCATTCGTGGCTGCTGTCTGCATTCTGCATGTCATGGAGCACAGCATTCGTGGCTGCTGTCTGCATTCTGCATGTCATGGAGCACAGCATTTCATGGCTGCTGCCTGCATCCTGCATGTCATGGAGCACAGCATTCGTGGCTGCTGTCTGCATTCCACATGTCATGGAGCACAGCATTTCCTGGCTGCTGCCTGCATCCTGCATGTCATGGACACAGCATTTTCTGGCTGCTGCCTGCATCCTGCATGTCATGGACACAGCATTCGTGGCTGCTGCCTGCATCCTGCATGTCATGGACATAGCATTTCATGGCTGCTGCCTGCATCCTGCATGTCATGGAGCACAGCATTTCCTGGCTGCTGTTTGCACCCTGCATGTCATGGAGCACAGCATTTCCTGGCTGCTGTTTGCACCCTGCATGTCATGGAACAGCTTCCTAGCTATTCTCTCCCTGCAGTTGCAAAGGCTTCCTGTTGGTTCAATTTTCAGTTTATCAAGTTGAGCCCCTACTGTGTGCTAGACGCTGAGGGCAAGACTCAGAGACAGACACCTTGTCCTCGTGGTTCTACAGTCAAGGCAAAAGCAGTGACATTAAGCAATTTCAGTAAAGGGTAATGATTATGACAACAGCGGAAATGTCCAGGGAAAAGGGCAGGGGAAAACATTCGCCACACATGAAGTAGTGTAGAAGGCTCAGAGCTTGGACAAAAGGTAAGGTGGGATGGGAGGGAGGGGCTGGTAGAGACTAGTGGTGCTGGGTATTGGGGGCCTTCGCAGGGCCCTAAAGGGCTAAGAGTCACCTGTGACTACCAAGCACCTGGAATGTGGCTGACCCCAAGTAGGATGGGCTGTAAGCATGTAAGAATGTGTTTTCAAGTTTAGGTCCAGAAAAGATAGACTATAGATCGGCAGCAATTATATTGACTCAGTGTAGAATTAATAACCTTGGTATACAGGATTAATATTATAATTAGTTTTTTTCTCATTTTTTTTTTACTTCTTTGATGCAGCTACTAGAAAATAATTTAAGACCGGGTCACACTATGTGGTACTGGCTAGCCTGGAACACGTATGTAGAGCAGACTGGCCTTGCATTTATAGTCACCCTCCCTGAGCTGGAATCAGAAGTGGGCCCAGCAGAGCTCGGCTGAAAATTTCAATTGCACAGGACTTATTTGTTACACAGCATTGTTGCGGGCAGCAGCTCATACCTGGAATCCACGCAGGAGGGAAGTGCGGGCAAAATTATAAGGTTGAAGCCAGCCTGGGCTACAAAGCAAGGTCTGGTTTTAGATCTCCCTTTAAACCACAAGGAGCCAAGGATGGTGGTGCATGGTGTGGTCTCTGCACTCGGGAGGTGGAGGTCAGGGGGTCAGGAGTTCAAGGCCAGCCTGCATGACCTGTCTCAAGTTGTGCAAGAAGAGAAGGCAGGACCTAGTCCCATCCTTTGTGCAGTGCAAGGTCTTAGAATGTTCTAAACAGAGGTGGTCCAGCCAGATTTTCCTTGTCCAAAGGGAAAGACGAGTTTGCAGGAAGAGGCTAGGAACAGAAGACCAGGCAGGGGCTGTGAGATGCTAGGTTAGATACTAGTTAGCAGGGCTGGCAGAGAAACTCTCCAGCTTTGCCTACAAGACTGTCTCAACAAAGCGGAAGATAAAACCACTTACTAGGCTGAGACAGGGGGATGGCAAGATGAGGGCCAGACTGTCACAGTGAGACTGTTTCCCACCCCTCACAACAATGACTGTTACTCCAGGGTAAGGATGGGTTGAATCATAGACTCCTCATCCCTGTTAATCAAAAATGAACATTTAACTGCTCAGAGCTACCGAGGGCCACACTGGGATAACCGAGTCACAAAATAGTGTTTATAACTTAGGGAATGGCATACACACCCACAAATCCATACTGACAGGAATAACTAAGTAGATAAGCAAGTCTTTCTTACAGAACCCCAAAGAATACACAAAGAAGAAATTAGCATACCACAGTAACTTACCCCAGGCAAGATCCACACAAGGATGGTAAAAACCAACCAACCAACCAACCAACCAGTGGGTCAGAGTCTAAGAAAACCAGGTTATCTGAATTTGGAATAGTGATGTACACCTAACCCAAGCACTCCAGAGGCAGAACTGCTCCAAGTTTGAAGAAAGCCTGGGCTATCAGGTAAGTTCCCGGCCAGCCTGGGCTACAATGAGACTTACTCTCAAAAAGTAGCCAGATGTTAGATCAGGGATTAAGTTGGACTTTGTAATGTTCTCAAGAGCATAGTGAGATTTTTGGGCCAACTAAATTAGTGACCTTACAAAAATCACACCCTACTTGCAGCTCGAAGTGTCTCTCTCCATTGGTGGAGTGGCCGTTCACACTGCTGAAGAACCAGCATGGCCACTGCATCCAAGGAATCACTTCCTGGTTTGAGTGATTTAACTTGGGGAGGTCCCTTCTGGGGAGCAAGCCAGCCCTTTTTTCATTGGCCACAGCAACTGCATTGCATGTAAACTCACTGTGATGGTCCAGTTAACTCCAATGCTGCTTAGTAAGGTTTCACTGAGGGCCAGAGCTATATTTGAAGTTCAAATTATCAAAATGTACAAGAATATTTAAAAGCTAAAATATGAACCGATTGTGGTGGCTCACTTATAACCCTAGCACGTGGGAGGGAGAGGCTGTAGGGCCATCCTGGTTTACATAGTGAGATCCATCTCAAAAACAACAAAAGGTCTGAAAATCATGTCGTAACAGGTTGGCTCACACATCTCAAAAACAAAAAACAAAAACAAAGCCTAGCCTCAGGTTCTAATGTGAATGAGACCCACGATGAGGTGAGATGGAGACGGAATCTGAACAAATCAACAAACCCAGTGCATATACCAAAGGAAACTCTTTATTGTAAACAAGGTATAAAGTACAACAAAAGTGTTGTGCAAATTGGAACTCATAATTCTTTATAACTTCTTTAAGAAAAATCTTTTTCAAGGGTTTAAGTTTGCATGTCAGAAACCTACACCCAAGACCCAGAAACAGTTTCAATGGGAAGGTATAGAGATAGAGTGACAGCTTTTCACTATACAGTTGCACAATTCACCTTGACTACCGCGTGTATTATCCACTTTACCACAGAACAGAAATTTCTAGGCTGGGGGCGCAGCTCGGTGGTAGAGCTCCTGCAGAACACAGGCAAGGCCTGGATCTGATCCCCGGGCTGCAGGTGTGACCACATCGTGACACTGTAAGTCTCAATGAGTTTCAAAGGTGCCCGAACACTGTGGTGGCTGAGAACGGAACTGCATCGTGAACATTGCTTTCAAGTTGGAGGTGAATGTTCTAAGAACAATTTTTCTACCTACCTAAGTCCCACATTCTGAAAAACTCCTTTAAATAAAGAGGACAACTGTCGTCTGTAAGAGTCATCAACTTCCTACTTTGAAAAAGCACACAGTGTATCTTTGACATAAGCATCCTTTACTGATGACATAAAGCCATCTTCCTCAAGGAGTTATCTCAAATTTTTGACATCCTTCTTTACAATACATATTTTCATCTTCAGATTGTTTTCTAAACAAAGTGCAGTGTATCTTAAATCTACAGAAAAAAAAACATTGGCATACAATTTTCAAATCTACACAAGAAGCCGCAGGCAAACTAAAATCCAAAGTAGAGTAAAATGACTAAATGTTGTTGTTAAAACTTTCAAAACAAAAATGCAAACCAATTTGTTTTAGCTGCACTTCCAAGCAACTGAGTTAAAGAGGGATCCAATGCTTTGGCCCCCTTTACAATGTACAGCTGTTCAACTTTAAATACCAGCAATAGTGGAAAAATGATAGTTTAGATATACTTAAGAACTACATCCACAAAGCTGACTGGAAAGACGAGGAATAATAAACAAGATAACTCTAGGAGAAGATGTCATCTCTGTGGACACAAACTCACGTTCTAGCTCCATCTCTGTACCGGAATTTCTAGCCTCTAGATTCTTGAAACCAAACGCTTTAGAAGAATCACACTGCAGAGCTGGCCTCAAGTAAAACTGCAAAAATGAAGTACCCAACGTAGACATGATTCAGAATCTGTGCTGACCTCATCGGAAACCTTCAAGCCATTCAAGGAATAAAGCTTTCTCGTCTCTTTATGTGGTGAGAAACGAAACTTGCCCTTCTGTGACCTGCCTGTGGCCGAGCACTTGTCCTCTACCCGGGCTGCCTCCCCTCAGGCCGGCGGCTTCTGCTTCAGCCCCTGCTGGAGGGCTCCAGACTTGCAGAAGCCCTTTGACCCCTTCCATGGCTCCTGACTGACCAAAGTTAGTTCTGGTTCTTCCTCTCGTGGCCGGCCTGTCACTGTGCAGAAGCAGCGGTCGGAGGCAGGGCAATGTCATTTAACTTGCTCACTTCCATCTGCCAGTTGGGGAGCTTCTTGGCCGACAGGTGGCGCCGGGCATGCTTGGTCAAATGGTCACTCCTCATGAACCGACGGTCACACATAGGACAGGCAAATTTCTTCTCGCCCGTGTGGGTTCGCCGGTGTCTGGACAGTTCATCGGAGCGAGCGAACCTCCTCTCACAGCCTTTCCAACTGCAGCTGAAAGGCTTTTCCCCTGAAACAGAGAAAGCCAGGTGTTACCACACACGGACGAACCTCTAGACGCTACGTTCTACCACATTTAGAGCTGTATACGGAGATACAATTTCAAGTTGAGAGCTGGTCAGTTTATAAATTATCAAAGCATTACTAGATGTGCTTGGCATGATGGCATACGCCCTAAACCCCAGCACTTGGGAGACAGAATAATAATATACATTACCAGATGCACGCTGCTGCTTCTGCCCCCCTCCCCTTTCCAAGTGCTTCATCACAAGAGTGTGCCGTTAGGGCAGGGCCAAATCCAACCATTTTAGAGACCCTTCCCCACCCGCCAAGCTTACAGACCAAACCCACCCTTCACCACCCTCCTTCGTATCTGCGATCGCAGTCTGTACACACTCATTTCAAAGACAGAGTACACGTGGCAGTACCTGTGTGTGTTCTTACGTGGGCCTTCAGATGGGAACTTTTAAAGTAAGTCTTGCCACACCCTGGATGGCTACAGACGTGACTCCTCACTCTGGACGAATCGGTCTGGGGAGTGACTCTTGCGGCTGAAGGGGAGAAGCCGGGCGCAGGGGCGATGGGAGACAGTCTGGTGCCATTGGGGCTGACCACCGGAGGCTTGGGGCTCTGCACAACAGGCTGGGGAACGACGAACATCACGGTGCCCTTGGGCACCTGGGTGCCCATGAACAACACAGGGGGGCAGACGGCCGGGGGCTGGCTGGGCGGAGTGCTGGGGACAACTGTGGTCACAAGAGAGTTGTTTGCAGGAAGGGGAACCATCTGGCAGATGACAGGCATGGGCGGCACTGCCCCGGTGGGTACCGTGGGGGAAGAGACTAACACAGACTTCTGCACCGGGGACCCAGGAGCTGGCTGCGACCGACAAATGACTGTCTCTGAGGAAGGCACAGCAAGGTCATACAGTGCAGCCCCTGCCTTCTCGTCACCGTCTGCCGAGGTGGCGGCGGCGCTCTGCTCACACTTGGATCTGTTCGGTGACACAGCAGCACAGGGTATGTTCTTTCTGGAAGCCTCCGCGTTCAGGTGGGTTCTTCTTCGGAAGGAATTGTCCTGGTAGTTGAGGACGCTAGCTGCTTTCACGGGGCAGGATCGGTGGTTACAGAGCTGGGCGTCGGCTGTGTGACGGATGACACTTGTGGCTTGCGCCTTAGGGAGGGGAGGCGCAGCCACAGCACTCTTTTCCTCCTCCTTGAAAGGAGCCACAGCGGGAGCCTTGGGAGCCTCAGAGAATGATTTGAAGTGGCCAGTAGATGGCGCTGGTGCCACCAGATTTGACGTTTGAGAGGGTTCAAAGTCGGAGGGGCTGTAAGGCGGCGTCAAACACTACAGAGAGACACAGGCAGCGCCGTGAGAAATTAAGAATTCATTATGTAAACAGGGAAAAATGCTGTCATCTATACATACTGAAGAATACTCACAAAGGCTGGGATGGTGTGGAGGTCCGGTGTCCCCGGGAGCAAGCTCTCTTCCTCTGAGGTGTCAGACACTGGAGTGACAGGCCTGTGCTCAGGGTATCTCCTGAAGCCAGACTTCCAGTCGCAGCTCATGGACATCAGCGCTTCCACGGCTTCAAAGTCACTCTTCTCCGTCTTGTTCCAGGAGTACACACTCTCTTTCAGCTTTTCAGAGACTATCTCCATTTTCTCCTCCTGCAAAAACAAGGGTTAAAGTTTATCAGCATACTTCTCTCAATGACAGGGCGTACAACCTCTGGTTGTTTTTAAAGCACCCTCTGGATTCAAAGGATGCCATCTTATTACAGCAAGGGAACCAAGACCAGCGCTGGTCCTGAAATGCAATCTGACTTAAAGCCAACCACGTCCAAGTGAAAAGTTAGATCCAGTTATCTGAGGTCTGAAACCGGTACCTCCATTACGTATGGTACAGATCAAGGAAAATAAATGGGGAAAAAAAATCTAGCCGGGCATGGTGGAATACATGTGTCATCTCCGGACCGTGGAGGCCAAGCAGGCGGAAGCTGCATCCCAAGAAACAAAACACACAGAAAACAACCAAAGGCGGAAAAAATTCAGTTTTATTTTGGTCAGGTGTCAATCTCTCCATATCTATTATTTTAATGGTTTGCTGTACCATAAAGGGCCAGATAGGCATAAAAGTTAATGTGCTTACAATTTGGAAAAACAAAAGCTACTCAGAGTGTACGAGTTGGTTTTAATTTATTTAAAACACGGCTCGATAACAGTTTGTGGTTTGTGTATGCAACTCCTTCAACCTTGACAGTTTTAAATGAAAAGTTCTTTGAGCTGCATTTCCAAAATTAACTCCAACATCTCTATTTTCCTTTTCAAAAGAACTTCCCATTCCTTCTGATCACAGTAGAGGTTGCAACAATCATGAAGAAGCCTTATAAAATGGGAGGCAGAGACGTAAGGACAAGAGTTCAAGGCCAGCTTTGGCCTTATAGCAAGTTCGGAGCCAGCCTCACTCAAAAAGACAGAGCAAAACCTAATTAATAAAACGAAATGGTAAAGCTCGTCTTAAAGCTTTTTTTTTTTAAAGTCTATCTTCCTATTGAGAAAGCAGACATCGTTCTTGAAATATTACTAACAATGTAATTGCATAACCGTTCGCGCCTTTTATGTAAGCTGCAATGCATGAAGACCAGGGCACCAACGCAAAGAAAGGGGTGGGGGGAAAGGCAGGCAGGCAGGGGTGAAGAATGTGCGCCGGGAAGGGAAGCTGGGAGGGGCGCAAAGCGCCGGTGCGAGGCAGGAAAGGGAAGCCGGGCGGGGGCGGGGCGCGGGAGGCCGGCGGGGGAGATCCTCGCTGGCGGGGCCCAACGGATGGGGCCGCCCTAACCTCAATGAGGCTGGCGGGTGAGTCACCGGGAACGCCGCCCGCCGCGCGCACGTCCCCGCGCCCCGCCCCTGCCATTGGCCAGCCGGCCTGCGGCCCGCGCCGGGATTGGCTGGGCGGCGCCGGGCGGGGGCGCGCGGAGGAGGGGTGGGGGGGTGGGAGGCGAGGCATGTGAACAAAGCGTGATCGGCGGCTGCCCGGGCCGGCGCAGGAAACGTGAACTGGGGATTGCCGCGCCGTCACCTTTCCCCTACTTCCTGAGCCCGGGCCCCCGCCCCCGCCGGGCCGGGGAGGGGCCGCGGGCGCCGCCGCCGCCAACCGCTCGCCAGTGCGCACCGGGGCGGCGCCGGCTCCGGAGGCGCCCGCCCCTTCCACCTCCCCCCACCCCACCCCCGAGCCGCGGTTCCCTTAGGAACCGACAGCGGGGCCGGGCCTCGCTCCCGCCCCTGGCGGAGCGCCGGGGCTGGGTCACTCGGGGACGAGGAGCTCCCCGGGTTGCACCCTCTCGCCGCCCAGCCCGGGCCTCCGCCCTCACTGCAGGAGGCGGAGCCGCCGGGTCCCCGCGGAAGCCCGACCGCCGCCCTCCTCCCGGGAGCGGCCGCGCTCCGAGCCCGGGGCGCTCCGCCCACTCGGCCGGCCCGCGCGGGGGGACCTCGGCCCACCCGCGTCCCCCCGCGGGCGCGGCGCCCCCACGCTCGCGGCTTCCGGCGGCTCCCCCTCCTCCCCCGGCGCCCTCGCCAGCCGCGGCTCGGCGGGGCTCCCAGACGTGCGGCGCCCACGGGCACCGGGCTCCAGACGCGCGGCCCCACGGCTCCCGCCTCGACACGCGCGCGCGCGGCCCCCGCGTCTCGCGGCCCTCGCTCCCCCGCCCAGCTGTCGGGCCCCAAAGGCAGGGCGCCCTGCCCCCCTGCCGGGAGTAAATCCCTGGGCGGCCACCTGCCTCCGCCTGGGATGGGAGTCCCCCTCCCGACGGCGGCCGGGGTGCCGCGGACCCCTGGCGGCCGGGGAGCCCCGCGTGCCAGCCATCCCCCGGCGTCCAGCCATCCCCCGGCGTCCAGCCATCCCCTCCCCCCGGCCCCGAGCTAGACCAGCCGTGTGGTCCCCACCTGGCAGCACCCCCTCCTCCCCGACGAGCAGGCGCCCGCCTCTCGGGGAGACCGCTCGGGAGCAGCCCTTGCCACCCCGGCTCGCACTCCCGCTGGTGCAGACGGGGGCATCTCCCGCCGGTGCCAGGTGCAGGGCTCCCCTTCCAGCTCAGCCGCGGCTTCCAGGGAGGCAGCCCCTCCAAGCTCACACGCCTCCCCGGGTCGCCCCCCGAGACGTCTCCCTTGTCGGCTGGACGGACACCCAGGGACCAGAGCGCTCTTGCCCCCGGTCCAGGTGCCAGGCTTCCTCTCCCGGCCCTTCCCCTGCACATGCCCTCGATGATCTAGACCCAGCCTGCAGGCAGGGAACCCTGGCACGACCCCGCTGCAGCCCGAGTCCTCAGGCGTGGCTGATGTCGGGGGGCTCAGCCTTCGCGCCCCGGGGCTGGCTCCGGGACCCTGAGCGCGGCACCAAGGGACCAGCATCCCCCCAGGTGACTCACCGAAGCTTGCTGGAGAGAAGCGCCGAAGTTCAGCATGGTCGGTCGGTCGCCTGGCCGCAGGTTGCGAGCTGCTGCTGCCTGGCTGCTGGCTGCCTGGCTGCTGGCTGCCGGCTGCCGAGCCACAGACGGGCGCACGGAGACACTAGACGTCGACGCCACCGCGCTCCGCGCTGTCTGCCCCCCTCCCCATTCAGGTAGCCGCTCTGCCTACCCCGCGCCGCGGGCGGGGGCGGGGGGGCGGGGCCTGGCGCCGGCCAATCAGCGGCAAAGGTGTGTGAGGCTGCGGCCAATGGGCTCGCGGGGCCACGCGTGATCAGCGGCTGCCCGGCTGCAAGAAGCTCTGACAGTGGAGCGTGTACACAACCCCGCGGCACCGCGTTCCCTGGGTCCTGCCCCGGGGAACTCCGGGGACCACCTGACTCGGTGACGCCCCTCGCCCAGCCCCAGCCTTCCGTCCCGTCCCCCGTCCCCCTCCCGCCCATGCCCGGGGGGCGGCGCCGCCCGGAGGGGCACCGCTGAGAGGCGCGGTGGTGGCGGTGGCGGCGGCGGCGTCCAGGCTGTGCGGAGAGCCTGCCCCACGTGGGGGGTGGGGAGGGAAGCCCGCTCCGCCCCGTCCCCCTTCGCGCCCGCGGCGTCTGGGCCCGCCAGGGAGTGGGCGGGACCCCGAGCGAGGAGGGGAGGGGAGGCGGAGGCTGCGGGCGCGGGGCCGAGCCCGGCGACTGTGTCTGCAAGAGCGAGCGGTCCTCGTGGGTCTGGCGTGGAGGCGGCGGCCGGGTGCACCGCCGAGCGGCGTTCCCGAGCCCTCTGCCGCCGGGTTTTGTCCCTCCCAGCCGTGAGGACGGGAGATCCAGGGCGGCGACGGCGGGGAGCCCTGTCACGGAGCAGACACCTGCTCGCGCTCACCGCCCACGCCCCGGGCGGCGGGCGCTGGCTCGTCCTCCCATCTGCGGCACCGGCACCAGCAGCGGGGCCCGCCTCTGCGCGCCCCTCCCGTCCTTCCTCCGGGGCGGCGGGTGTGGGCACCACGGGAAGCCCGGGCCGTGGGGCTGGCGGCGTGGCCCGAGACCCGAGTGCTCGGTGGCGGAATCGAGTTTGAGCACGGTGTACTTAAGAGTTTAAAACACACGTACGCGCCGTTTCCAAGGTGGACCCCGCCTCCCCCGCCCGCGGGACCACGGCCCCCGCCGACGCCCTGCTTTTGGGGATGGGGTGAGGAGAGGGTGTCTGACGGGGGGGGGGGGTTCCTGCGGGTCAAAGACCGCGTCCCTGCCCCTGCCCCCTCCACCACTCCGGGGCTTGGAGGCGAGCTGAGCTTGAAGGGAAGCCGCCCGTGCGTGTGCAGCAGCCGGGGCGGGGGCTGTGGCCTCCCGGTCCCAGAGCCCTTGGCTCCTCTTTGGCGCCCCATGCCCCGCCCCGCTTGACCGTTTGTGCGGGTTCACAGCAGCTGTTGGAGCCCCAGGCGGTGATAACGGGGCTTAAAGCAAACTAGAGATTTTATCTTCTCCCCTGGACAGGCGGGTCGGGAGACAAAAGTCACTGCCCTCCTGCGGGCTTTCTCAGCCTGCGCGACTGAAAGGGCTAATGCTGCCCTTCCCCAGTCACCACAGAATGGGTGAAAAAGCCCGCCCCCCCTACCCCCGTCTCACGGTTCCTTGTGCTATACCTAAAGTCAGCCAGCAGCACAAGAGTAATGATAATACCGTGGGCCGGCGAGGCCCTGGGTGGGGGCGGGGGAAGATGACTGAATGGCCTCCTGTCACTGCTTGCTCTGAATCCGCTGGAGGAGCGCCAGCTCATCAACCCAGGCAGCTCTTCCTGCCTCCCTCCACCCGGTGCCCCTGCTTCTGTCTGCAGGAGTGTCCCTCCCTGCAGGCTTCCTTCCGCTTGGGCTGGCCCATCCTGTTGATCTGAGCCTGAAGGGTTGGAGCAGCTGGCCCGGGCACCTGCTGCAGCGCAGGAAGCTCCTGTGGGTGCCCAGCAGCAGGCCTGCCTGCCTTCCTGTCCGGGAGCCGCCCCCAAGCCCGAACCCAGTGTCTTCGAGAATGTGGGGCCCGTTGGCGTGGTGCCCCCCCTCCACGCTGAGTTGTAGGGGGCATTCAGGACTTGGGGTGATCACTACAGGAAAGAGGGAAGAAAAGGGTAGGGGGGCGGGTATGTGGAGAGGGGACCACAGTTCCTGGAGGTTCAGAGGAAGCCGTTCCCCAGTCACTTCAGACCCAACATTGCCAAATCTAAAACTTTGTGTGCGGTCTTAAGAGTTCCTCATCGCCCATCCAGCCCTGTCACCTCCCTCAGAATGTAAGTGGGATCCAGTTAGTCCCCAGCTCCGTGCAGCTTTGTCGTGGAAACATCTACTTGCTGTTTGCCTGTCTTCAGCCTCCTCCCTTCTTTTCTGATGAGACAGGGTCTCACTATGTAGCCCTGGCTGGCCTGACGCTTGCTATGTAGATCATTCAGGACAAGCCTCCTGCCACAGCCTCCCTGGGGCCTGGAAAATGGGCACCAGGCACCTGGCTGAGGGTTTTCCCCTCTTGCTTGGATGAAGCTATTTCTATCTGTAATCCTGGGACATCCACCCACACCCCAGCTTGTTTCCCAGTGCCCGGAGTCTACGCTAAAAGTTAAGATCTGATCACTGCACTCCCTACTTAAACAAATGACCTTTGTCTATTGTTATCAGGAAATCAGAGGCCACCATTTATGAACTAGGAGTCTCCAGGTACTTTCTCAACCTTTCCAACGGTCTACTCGGTTCTCCCTTTGCCCAGAGCCAGCGTATAGTGTATTTGCATATACCACACCCCCATTCAATAAACACTTTGATATTCATGCCTCGATCATTTATCCATTGCATTCAACAAATGTTACTGAGCATCTTTGTGTTCTAGGTTGGCCTTGAACTCTTGATTCTCATGCCTCTCCCGTCCAAATTCTGGGATTACAGGAGTATGCCAGCATACCCTGCTTTACATTAAGGTTTAAAGTTTAATCCCTGCCTTTAATCCCAGCACTCAGGAGGCAGAAGCAGGCAGATCTCTGTGAGTCCCAGTCCAGTCTAATCTACAAATTGAGTTCAGGACAGACAAAGCTGTTAAACAGAGAAACCTTGTCTTGAAAAAAAAAAAAAAAAAAGTTTAATCCCAGCATTTTGGAGGCTAATACAAGATAAATTCTGAGGCTAGCCTGGGTTGCACAGTGAGTTTCAGGTGGAAACTGACTACTGAGGAATTTCCAGGCTATGGAATGAAATACGAGTTTTCTGTATGGTGCAAAGAGGCTAGACCGTCTTGGAAGAATGCAATTTTTACCCAAAGGGCCCTTTTTTCTTTCTGGTTTCAGAGTTCTTGCTCCCTTGCCATGTTGGGGAAGCCTTCCTTGATAACTCCAGGCTGAATTATTTGTCTGCCTCTGCTCCAAAGTACTTTATGCTAGAAGTAAAGTGCTTATTACATCTTATTGCAAAACCTATTTTATAATACTGAATCCTGCCCATGGTCCACCTAGATCTAAGCTCCTATAAGATGGTGGCCACTTCATGATGTCCCCCCATGTGTACACCCAGGCTGGCCTGGAACTCTCAGCAAGCCTCCTGCCTCAGCCCCTCAAGTGCTAGGATTACCGATATGAGCTACTATGCCCAGCTCCATAATTATCTTTCTTATTTAATATTTGTTCTATAACAAGCACTTGGTATGTTTTTTTTCCAATGAAGAAAATGAAATTATAGATTGTCTCTGAAGACCCCCTGGGATTACAGACTGAATGTGGACCAATATTTGAGTGGGCTATGAGTCGTTCCATACCCTTGTCTTAATTTGTGCTGTTACAAGACCCTTTATAGAATAGAGTCATCTTGGGCATGGGGAAGAAAGGAGCTTGGGCAGTCATAAGTGGTACCTGGATGTGGTACCTGGATGCTGAGCCTTGCTGCTAATGGTGTCTCATTCCCTTCAGTTGGAATAGTGAAGGAAGGAAGGTAGAGATCCCCCACTTTAGTTACGGATCTTGGAACACATTGTACCTGCCAACCAGCTTCTCTTTGCTGCTTATAGCCACGGAGTCTCATCCCCTGTCATTGCCCTACCATCTGCCAGGCATTAGCTGAACACTGAAGAACTATCATTAAAAAAAAGGGAAAGAAAGATCCTGCATTGAAGGATCTTTTTGGATAGTGTGAGAAGGAAGTGACTGTAGCCATTGCTACATTCTGGAAGATGGCAGGAGGGGGGTGCACAGCTTTAGGGGGTGTCTAGGAAAGTGTCAGAAAAGGCTCCCTGAGTTACTCCTCAAAGCCTAGAGTGGAGAGTACCAGCGGTTCAGTATTCGCTAAAAACCTGAGTCACACACTTATATGTAATTTTACAACCAAGTAAACACAGAGACTTATATTGCTTACAAACTGTATGGCCGTGGCAGGCTTCTTGCTAACTGTTCTTATAGCTTAAATTAACCCATTTCTATAAATCTATACCTTGCCACGTGGCTCGTGGCTTACTGGCATCTTCACATGCTGCTGGTCATGGCGGCGGCTGGCAGTGACTCCTGCCTTCCTGTTCTTTCTTTTTCTCCTCTCTGTTAGTCCCGCCTATACTTCCTGCCTAGCCACGGGCCAATTAGTGTTTTATTTATTGACCAGTCAGAGCAACACATTTGCCATACAGAACATCTCACGGCACTCCTCCCCCCCACTTTTTTTTCAAAAAGGAAGGTTTTAACCTTAACAAAGTAAAAGTACATATAATTTGGGAAGCAGGATGAGGAGCTTAGTCCTGTGCGTGCTGTTGAATGGATGTAGGAGAACTTCAGTGCCAGGGATGGTGCGGGTGAGTCTTAGTGAGAGATCGGCGGGCATATAGGTTGCTCACTCTAGCCCAGTGTGGAGAATGGACCTGAGGAGTTGGGGGGTGTCTAGCTCCAGTGTTGGGGTGTAGGTGGCCAAGATGAAGCCTAAGGAAAGGAAGTAGAGGTAGGCCTGGAGAGGCTGGGACAGAGATGTGACTTGGTAACTGGATGTAGGGATAAGGAAGGAGAGAGTATGGGAAAAGATTGCTATGTTTCTGGCTTATTCACTGGATCTAATGCCACGTCATTGCCTGAAGAAGGGACCACAGAAATGTCATAGGTCGTGGAGTACAAAAAGCCATCGTCAAGTTGGTTTAATTAAAAAAAAATATTTCTAAAAATTATGTGTATGGGAGGGGGCGGTGGCCACAAGAGGGCATTGGATCCCCTGGAGCTGGAGTTAGAGTCTGTGAGTTGCCTGTCGTTGGTGCTGGGAAATGAACTCAGATCCTCTGCAAAAGCAGTACGTGTCCTCAGCCGTGAGCTGGCTCTCCAGTCCTGACAAGCTGGTTTAGGGCATGCAGAGGTCAGGTTCTGTGTGGCACTTGAGAAGAGATGTCTAGAAGTGGTGTTGTCTCAGAGCTGGGGTTTAGGACAGGATAATGTGTGGGCTGGAGATGCAAAGTCGAGAATCCTCAGGGTATAGTGGCATCCGCAGTTAGGAACAGAAGAAACTCCAAAGGAAAAGGGAAAACAAAGAAAAGCAGACACACACACATGGGGAGGAACTGGCCCAGGGTGATGGGCAGGAACTCCATCCCGTAGGTTTTGCCCGATGTGATGGGGTGAGTGGAGAGACTGCAGGTGTTGGGAGCGGAGGGAAGAGCAGCGCCCTTGACTGGTGAATGTTAGGCTCATTACCATGGCATATTAACTGCCTTTCTTGTACCTGTGATCAAATACCTGAACAAAACAACTCAGGGGATCATTTATTTTGCCTGACAGTTTGCGGGGACTGCGTGGCCCCAGCAACGGGATGACTGGTCACCCTGTGTCCACAGTCAGTGAATGCAGCTCTCAGCTCCCTTTCTCCTTCACTTCGTCTAGTACCCAGTTTGGTGTCACCGTGCCGCCCACACTCACAGTGGGTCATGTCTTCACTTAAACCTTCCTGGGAACACCCTTAGAGATGCAGCACCCCAGGGTGTGTTTCCAAGACAACTGCAGATCTACCAAGTTAACGAAGATGAATTATCACTCTTGAATGTGGTGGTGCACACCTCTAGTCCCTGCATTTGAGAGGTAGATCTCTGAGCTGTGGCCAGCCTACTCGACATGGGGCATTCTAGGACATCTGGGGCTACATAGCGAGACCCTGTCATAACCAAAAAACAAAAAGAAAGATGAACTGTCATGTGTGCTTTCAAACTTATTTGGTACTCTTTTTTCATTTGGTAAACCTGTTTGATGATATTCTCTGAAAATCTCATACGTCTCTGTGGTGTATTTTGCTCGTAGCCATCTCCCATTATCTCCCACCCCCCAGGGCCCCAGTTCCCCATCGCCCTTCCAATTCCCTGTGTTCTCTTGTTGCTGTTGTCTGTTGTTTGCCTTCCGAGTCCAGTCAGCCGTCTGTATGTGCATGGATGTGCAGCTACCCACTGGGGCGTGGGTAGCCTACCGGCAGCCATATCCCCAAAGCACAGTGGCTCTCTCCTCATTTCTTAGCTCTTCCCTCCTCCTCTGGTCAGCTCCTACATTCTTTATGAGAAGAGAAAAAAACACAACATTTTTTGAGACAGGTTAGAACAGGCTGGCCCCAAACTCAGAGATCCACCCGCCTCTGCCTCCTGAGTATTGGAATTAAAAACCCAGACAAGGAAAAACTTTAAACAAGTCCTGGTGATTGTAGCACTCAGGAGGCTGGACAGGAGAATCTCAAGGTACAGGCTGCTTGTACTACCTAATGAGTGAGGCCTGGCTGGGCTATACTGACTATCTCAAGAGAACAGCAGAAGATGTATTTTTTTCATCTTTAACTCTCTTCATCGAGTAAATCATGTCTCCCATGCGGTTGCTGATGAAGCTCAGTCCTGCTTAGCTTTCAAGAGCGGCCTCATTCAGGGTGGTTTGGCTCTAGATGAGTAAATCTCTTTCTAAAGATGCTCACAGAGGATGTGGTGGCCCACACCTGTAATCCCAGCACTCAGGAGGCAGAGGCAGGCAATGACTGCAAGTTAGAGGCCAGCCTGCTTTGTGTGGGGAAACTGTCCTTCCTCCAAATAGATAAACAACTTCACCATTTCATACCTTTGCCATTTCCCCACCTTGATTCTGAGAGTAACTTGCTAGGTTTTCATTTTCTTTTTGAATTTGGGTTATCATACAGAATAGTGGATCTTATTGTGGCATCCTCCTGTCATATATATCACTTGCTCACATGAGTAGAATCAAAGGTGGTCCTGAAGACTTCCCAGCCCAGGTCTGCGTAAGATGTGACGTTTCCTTCTTCCCCTTGTTGACAGTCAGCAGTTAAACACTAAAGCCTGGCCTAACCTACAGAACAGCGAGAGGCTATTTGGAGGTGAGTAGTCATTTGGAGAGGAAGACACTCAGCCGATAGTCAAAGCATGCCTACATAAGAGCAAGGCCACCCAGGCCTTCCCCTTTGTCCCTCAGGCCCAGCTAATACCTCATGAAGAGGAGATGAAGTTTCCCAGCCCAGCTCTGACTCAGAGTCATGAACAGTGATAAACAGCTGCCCGGGTGGACTTTCCTGGGCTCTCCTCACAGCCCCTGCAGTGTGTGTACACGTGTGTGTGTGTGTGTGTGTGTGTGTGTGTGTGTGAGAGAGAGAGAGAGAGAGAGAGAGAGAGAGAGAGAGTGTAGTGTGTGTACACATGTATATGTGTATGCACACACATGCATGAGTGTGCAGGTCAGAGAAGGATGTCGGGTAATCCGGCTCCATCAGTCTCCTAACACAGTCCCTCAGAGGACCTGGAGCCAAGCCATAGGCCAGCATGTCTCAGTGACACACACACACACACACACACACACACACACACACACACACACACACACACACACCCCGTCTTCCTCACACCCACAGCACACCACCCTAGAGTTTCAGGTGCACACAGACTTTTACTTGGGGGTCTCAGGATTTGAACTCAGATCCTTGTGTTTGCACAAGCACTCTTAGCCCTGAGCCATCTCCTCAGTTGGTTTTTGTTTTGTCTTTAAGCTTCTGTGAAGTGGAGGACAGACCTGAAATTCTGACCCTGCTCTCTCCACTTCCTGAGAAGCGGGATGGCAGGCGCACACCACCACACTCCGGTTTTCTGCGATGCCGGGAGTCAACCAGGGCTTCACACTAGGGAGCACTGTGGACTGACCAACTTCACCAACCTGCAGGAGGACTTTTTTAGCAAAGCCATTACATTTGTCCGCTCTCCAGCCTTCTCTTCACTACCACCCCTGAGAAGTGAGGAGCCAGCAAAGTGCTTTTCAAGGTTCCTGGGGCAGTAAAACAGAATCACTCATGGAGTTTTACAAAATGAAAGCAGTCGTACTGTGGAGCCTGGAAACCCTGGGGAGGCTGAAGGAGGGGGGGTCACACCTTCAAGGGTTGCCAGCGTTACCGAGTGGCCTCCAGCTGAATCCTCCTGCCTCAGTCCTCTGAGAGCAGAATTGCAAGAGCGCGCTATTCTGCCTGGCTTCACTATTAGCATTTTAATATGCGCCCCTCTCCCTTCTCACTTCCCTCCGGTGCGTACCATAAACATTAGCTCCTGGAGGCCAACAAGGTTACTCAGCAGCTCAGCAGATAAAGGCACTTGCCATGCAAGCCAGACCTGAGTTCGATCCCAGAACCTGCAGGGGAAGGGAACCAACTCCTGAAACTCGTCCTCTGACTTCCACAGGCTCTCTGTGGTTCTCTCTCTCTCTCTCTCTCTCTCTCTCTCTCTCTCTCTCTCCATCCCCCTCTCCCTCTCCCTCTCCCTTTTCCTCTCCCTCTCCCTCTCTCTCCAAATACTACTACTACTAAACTTTTAAAACTTACTATTTCGTAATCTGTTCCCTTACCAGTGCTGGCGACGGAACATGCCAGGCAAACACTGTACCACTGAGCCATACTTCCAGTCCAGTTAATTTTTCTAAGACATAAGCTATTATGAACACCTCCCTGCACATAAAAAATTATAAAGGTAGAGTTGTTAGGATTTTCTTAAAAGTATGGGCTTCCACTTTCTTGGAATAATCCAGTTGTTTTTACTTCGGTAAAACAGACCAGTGTCCTGTAATTGTGTCCGGGGTCATGGGTATTCTGTTTCAAAGGCCAAATGTCTGCCTTCTCTGTTACAGAAGGCTGAGTCACCCGTGGAAGCTATGGATGATGTCCTCTCTGCCCAGTGGTGGCATTTTAAGGCACATACTCTACCACTGAGTTACAGTTCCCAGTTCTTAAGTAAGAGCACTGAAGTATATGTGTACACACACTTTTATTATTATTATTATCATTATCATTATTATTATTATTACTATTACTTTGTTACCCAGGGTCTTACATTTGCTAGATAAGCATCCTACCACAGAACTCTATCCCTGGCCCTTGTATGGCATTTTTTTTGGGGGGGGGGTTTCGAGACAGGGTTTCTCTGTGTAGTTTTGGTTTCTGCCTGGAACTCGCTCTGTAGACCAGGCTGGCCTCGAACTCACAGAGATCCGCCTGGCTCTACCTCCCGGGTGCTGGGATTAAAGGTGTGTGCACCACACGCCCAACTTGTATGGCATCTTTAATTGAAATCTTTCCAATGTTGAAGTTTTGGAGGAGGGAGGGTCCCCATGCTCTCCCTAAGTGTCTTTAGCTCCCACGCCAAGAAGCCAGGCTATGCTGCAGAGTGCAGTCTTCCAGGAAATCAGCCCTGAACACAAGCACAGAGCCTTTACGGCTGTAAGTGCTAACCAGGCAGAAAATGAACGGCGGGCTGGCTCTCACCAAGCACAGACAACCACCGAAGACAAATGGACTCTGTAAGATTGCAAAGGAAACCTTTACCAGTTGGCGGTTATCAAATCATCCGAACATGAAACGGTCATTTAGCTCTCCAGGGCTCCTGGCCTAATACAGGATCTAGTGTGTCTCTAACAAGCGCAGCCGGGCGGGGCACAGGTGAGGTCCTGTCGTGCGGTGGCCCTGATACACTGTGGACGTGCGGCGGCCGTGAGACACCGTGGACGTGCGGCGGCCGTGAGACACCGTGGACGTGCGGCGGCCGTGAGACACTGTGGACGTGCAGTGGACGTGAGACACCGTGGACGTGCGGCGGCCGTGAGACACCGTGGACGTGCAGTGGACGTGAGACACCGTGGACGTGCGGCGGCCGTGAGACACCGTGGACGTGCGGCGGCCGTGAGACACCGTGGACGTGCGGCGGCCGTGAGACACCGTGGACGTGCAGTGGACGTGAGACACCGTGGACGTGCGGGGCGTGAGACACCGTGGACGTGCAGTGGACGTGAGACACCGTGGACGTGCGGGGGTGAGACACCGTGGACGTGCGGCGGCCGTGAGACACCGTGGACGTGCAGTGGACGTGAGACACCGTGGACGTGCGGCGGCCGTGAGACACCGTGGACGTGCAGTGGACGTGAGACACCGTGGACGTGCGGCGGCCGTGAGACACCGTGGACGTGCAGTGGACGTGAGACACCGTGGACATGCAGCAGCCGTGAGACACCGTGGACGTCTGGGGTTTCTGTTAGGAACGAGTCGGAGATCCTGCCGACAATACTGTGGTTTGTTTCCTACCAGCACAGGGAAGAAAATGTTGGAGTTTGCTTAAAGTTTAGTGAAAATAAAGATGCTAAAATTTTCCTGTCAGCTTCGTAGACTCCCTAAATTCTACCCACAGATGCCTGGCAAGTCTTGAGACCCTCAGTTATCACTTCTGCTTAGCCTTAAAAATTAAATTATAATCTCAAAATTAACAAAAATGTTAAGGATTTTTTAATATATACACAGGGTTTTTTTTGTCTGCATTTGTGTCTGTGCACCATGTGTGTGGTTCCCATGGTGGGCAGCGAGAATGTTAGATCCTGGGACTGGAGGGGTGAGCCGCCGTGTGGGAGCTGGGGGCCTAATCTGGCCTCTGGAAGAGCAGCCAGTGCCCTTAACCACTGAGCTATCTCTCCCCACACAATACTGCCCAACACCCCTTAACCTTTTCTTTTTCTTTCTTTCTTTCTTTCTTTCTTTCTTTCTTTCTTTCTTTCTTTCTTTCTTTCTTTCTTTCTTTCTTTCTTTCTTTTTTTCTTTCTTTCTTCCTTCCTTCCTTCCTTCCTTTTTTTTTGTTTTTTGTTTTTTTTTTTTTTTGTTTTTCGAGACAGGGTTTCTCTGTGTAGCTTTGTGCCTTTCCTGGGACTCACTTGGTAGTCCAGGCTGGCCTCGAACTCACAGAGATCCACCTGGCTCTGCCTCCCAAGTGCTGGGATTAAAGGCATGCGCCACCACTGCCCGGCTGCCCCTTGACCTTTTAAGAACAGAAGTGAAACGTGGCAAACCCCACTGAAAGGAAGAACTCACTAATTTCTATTCACGCCACTACAGTTCATGCCCCCGACAAAGATCCAGCTGTCCTTGTTCCTTATCCCCTTTGGGTTGTTGTAACAAACTGCTGTAAGCTGGACTGTTGTTCAAATCTTACATGGTCTTTTAATAAAAATAAACCCAGAGCCAGATATCAAGGTGAAAGCTGAAAGATCAGAGAAGCAGAGCAGCCAGCCACTAGTTCTTACCTCTATGAAATCCTCAGCCTGAAGAGAGAGTTCCCGTTTCCTCACTCCTTCTATACCTTTCTCTGCCCAGACATCACTTCCTGGGATTAAAGGCGTGTGTGCTTCCCAAGCAAAGGCATGAGATCTCAAGTGCTGGATTAAAGGTGTGTGTCACCACTGCCTGATCTCTGTGTCTAATCTAGTGGCTGGCTCTGTCCTCTGATCCTCAGGCAAGTTTATTAGGGTCCACAATATATCACTACCCTGGACAATTTGTAAGTGGCAAATATTTACTTCTTATGTTTCTGAAGGCTGAGATGCTCACCAAGATGCAGGCTCTGATGAGGTCCACTTTCCACGGACGGTACTTTCTCATTGTCACTCAGGGGTAGGATTTTAACATACATTCGGGGGTTCACAAACATTCCAACGTGGTGCCCTATCTCAAAGTTGCTTTGAAGGTGGAGAGGGGTTAAAGCTGAAGCAGCAGTGTGCTTGGTCTCAAGCAGTCAGTATGAACCCCTGAGAACCACAAGACTGGAGACCCCACTTTCAATGGGCCTTCGATTAATCCAAGAATGAGCTCTCGGGGCTGGGGATGCAGGAACTCTCCCTGGGTGTTTAGAGTTTGGAGTGAAGCAAATAGGGAGAAGCAGACACAGTGTGACGTGAGAGGCTGCTGCACAGTCTGCGAACCGATCTGAGGGTCCTCCTGGGTTCTCTGGACTGCTCAGTTTCCTCAGCGATAAGCCAAGAACGACATGGCTATACACAAGGAAATCAGGGGTGCCGAGCAGAGTTTAAAGCAGCCCACGTGGAAACATGTTTGGTAAACGCAGAAGCGTGGCTTCTCAAGCCTTTACGCGCCCTGAATCTCTTGGGGGGCGGGGGGGGGCGGGTGCTCTTGCTAAGAGCAGACCTTCCTCCCTCCTCTGCCAATGCTTTGTTTTCTGTGCTGGAAATGAACCCAGCCTCAACGATAGGCCGTGGGAGTTTTTGAGATAGGTTCTCACTACATTCAGGTTGGCCTGGAACTTGAGATTCTTCTGCCTCTGCCAGCTGAGTTCTTGGGAGTACAGATGTGTTCGACCACACTCAACTTCGAAGCAGATTCTCATTTAATGGATCCGGGTCAGGTCCCCAGATTCTGCATTTCCATCACACTGTATCCTAGGTGATACCTGGGCTGATACGGCAGAGGTCCAAAGTACTCTACAATTATTGTTTCTGTCAACGTAGTGTTCTACCTGATCCTCTGGCCTGAGAAGGTTTCTTGAGTAGGAGGAGGCAGAGCTTATCAGGTGAGGCTGGATTCTGCTCAGCAGGACACTCTGGTCTTGCATGGATGTCTCTCCTTCCCTGCCTACCACAGCCACGCTGAAGACTAGCTACAGCCAAGCCAAATAATGCTTCTGGCCAAGTCAGTACAAGCCAGCCAGGCACAAAGAGAGGGGGCAGGATTGAATGAGATACTGGGGGAGCGGGAGAAGAGAGCCGACCAACTGTGTGCAGGAAAACGATAGTTCGCAGCTTTGTTTGTTGTTTGGTGACTATCTTCCGATGAAGCATTGGCTCGTCCGGTGCCCTCTCTGCAGCCCGAGGCTCAAACCTGTGCCTATCGTCTGTCAGTCTCCTGGATGCTGGGACTCAGACATGCACGGTCACACCTGGGACGGTTTTGTGCTTGTAATTCTGCCACACCTCTTGGCCTCGCCTGTCAGCGAGTGCTTTCCAGCACAGTTGAGGCTGCCCCGTGCCGGCCGGTCCCCATGCTGGCCGGTCCCCATGCCGGCCGGTGGCTCTGAGAGGTAGAGTCTAGGTGTGCCTCAAGTGTTCAGTTCTCAGATCCCCATGGCTTGGGCTGGCTAGTGGAATCACATGAGACTTCAGCAGTGACTGTGCAGGAGAATGGTTGGGGTCCATCCTCAGAGCCTCAGGAAACCGAAGCTGTCTTAATCGGATCCGGTGTGCACATTCCCAGGCAGGCCTGGCACCTGCTTCACATGCTGTAGATGACAGAATCTCTTCGGATTTGGAGGTGAGGGACAACAGTCCCTGCCCATCTGGCAAGGAACTGATCCAGTGGCATCGAGAGACTCCTCATCCCAAATCAGACTATGATTGGTATCTGATGTCTGTAAGTTCTCCTGGAGGCTTTGGTCACGACTTCTCAGGAGATTAGAGGGGCGCTGGCCTGGCAGGTGGGCGAGCAACAGGCTGGAGAGAGAAAGAGGGCACCAGTCAGGGTGACCCATTTTGATGGGAAACCTAGGACAACAGGCCTTGGGGTTGCTGAGTCTGGTGGTGTAGACCTGGTGATCCCAGCTACTCAGGAGGCTGAGGCAGGAAAACCAAAAGTTCAAGGCCTACATGGCTACAATATGAGGTAAGGCCAGCCTGGGACATTTTCTGAGACTGACTCAAAATAAAATTTTAATGATTTATTTTATTCATATGTGTTTTGTCTGCATGTATGTCTGGGTGTGTGTGTGGGATCCCCCAGAACTGGAGTTATAGATAGTTGTGAGCTGCCATGTGGATGCTGGGAATTGAACCTGGGTCCTCTGGAAGAGCAGCCAGTGCTTTCAACCGCTGAACCATCTCTCCAGCCCCTTCAGAACAAAACTTTTAAAGAGAGGACTGGAGGGCCAGTGGGATGGCTCACCAGGTAAAAGCCCTTGCCACCAAGCCGGACATCACGAGTTAGGTCATGTTATTTGTTCTTACAAGTACATGGTAGGAGAGAAGAAGCTCCTGAAAGTTGTCCTTGACTTCCGCAAGTGCATGGTGGCACCTGTGTGTTCTCACATACACCGCGCAAATAAATAAGTAATAATAAAATTATTTTAAAGAAAGACAAAGAGAAAAAGAAAGGTCTGAGGATGCAGCTTCATGTTAGAATGTTACAGGATTGCAGCATGCCATCGTGGACTCAGCAGCCAGCACAGCCTGGTAGTGCCATCGTGGACTTGGCAGCCAGCACAGCCTGGTGGTGCCATCGTGGACTTGGCAGCCAGCACAGCCTGGTGGTGCCATCGTGGACTCGGCAGCCAGCACAGCCTGGTGGTGCCATCGTGGACTTGGCAGCCAGCACAGCCTGGCCGTGCCATCGTGGGCTCAGTAGCCAGCATAATAACATAAAATAGGCCTTGGGTTTTCTGCAATAGGCTATTCTCATTGTATCAATCACTTTTAACAAAAAGAAAGTTTGTCTATTGTGTGTTTCTGAGACAGGATCTCTATATAGCCTGGGACTGCCTGGAACTCACCATGTAGACCAGGCTGGCCCTGAATTCATGAGAGATCCTCCTGCCCCTGCCTCCTGAGTGCTGGGACTACTAACGTGGACCACTAAGCCCCCTAAAAGAAGTTTTCCCTCCGGTTTTCTTCCCCACCAACCCTTGTTGGATAGGGGTCCACCAGTCCTCTCTGAGTGGAATGAGAGACTCCCCCAGCGGGGCGGAGGGCACTTGAATGGTAAATGGGTTGTTTGTGGCCGTCCTTCAGGGTCTCAGTCCAGCAGTGTGTGTTTGCAGCTCTAGTCATTAGCGGGACTTGGGGTGGTTAGCTTCTCCTGCTCCAGATAAAATCCAAGCCTGCGAGCATGCAGAGCATTGACTCCTGCTGGGGTGTGTGGCTGCTGCAGGAACCAGGCTAGCTCCGGGCACATTCGGCCGCGAGGCCCACTGCCTGTTATCGGCAGAGTGGAGCACTCTCTTCTCTATTCCTTTGTCCACTTCCCAGGCCTGGAGTCGGAATGCAGTGCCCTCTGCCTTCTAGGCATGTGGGCTTTGATCATGTCGTACACCAGAGGAGGAGTAAGATTCATCGTGAAGAAGTCGAGTGGGGAGACGGATTTCTGTAGAGGAAGGTGACACAGAGAGCTGGAATCCAGTGCAAGCTTTGGAACCATCCGGGTATTGCAACCTTGCTACCTGGGCTCCCTCTACAATCCCCACTTTAGACCAGTTTAGTCCGGATCTCTGACATGACGTCAGAAATCAGTAAAACTTCCCAGGAATCACGGGGCAGGATGGCAGAAGCCTGTGATCTCAACACTCAGAAGACCAAGGCAGGAGGATTGGCCCGAGTTCAAGGCCAGGCTGGACTACACCGTCCCTGTCTCAAAACAACAACAACAAACTCAGACAGACAAAGCTCCCCAGATGTGCAGTCCAGATGAAGGGCAACGCTCCCCAGATGTGCAGTCCAGATGAAGGGCAACGCTCCCCAGATGTGCAGTCCAGATGAAGGGCAGCAGCTCTAGACTCAGAAGTGTGGGGTCTTAGTAAAACGAAGCCTTTGTAGCCAGCAAGGTAAAAGGAAAGTGGAGAGTTCTTTATCCCTTTCCCTCCGGTTTTCTTAGCTATGAAATGAAGGAATCTCCTTGCAAATGTATTTGGCCACAAGCAACATGGCTTTTCCCTGGAGGGTGGTTCCTCTTGGCCCCTAGGATGGTTTCATGGTTCTGAAATCTCAAGAATCCGTTCAAATGGTGGTTGAAAGTCCAGCTGAATTTCCCGTGTCTGACTTGAGAACTGCTCTGCAGGTCAGTGGCCCCATAAACCATCCCAGGGAGACTCTGACTAAAGTGCTCTAGTAACTTTCTAGGCTTTCCCTTGAGAAGAAACTCCTCAGGGCTGGAGAGGTAGCTCAGTGGTCAGAGTGCTTGCTGCCCTTGCAGAGGAGCAGAGTTCAGATACCAGCACCCACTTCTGGTGGTTCACTTCTGGTGACTCTAGGTCCAGGGCATCTGAGGTTGCTGGCATCCTCAGGCCTCTGCATACACAGGCACATACCTTCATGTAGACACACACACTAAACATAAGACTTTTAGCTGGGTGGTGGTGGTGGTGGCGGCGGCGGTGGCGCACGCCTTTAATCCCAGGACTGGGGACGCAGAGCCAGGTGGATCTCTGTGAGTTCGAGGCCAGCCTGGGCTACAGAGTGAGATCCAGGACAGGGACCAAAACTACACAGAGAAACCCTGTCTCGGAAAAAAAGAGAAAAGAAAAGAAAAGACTTTTCAAAAGGAAAAAGAATACCGGTCTCCCTCTGTTTCCCGGCCGAGGGAGCCAGTGGACCTTTTCTCTCCTCTTCTGCTGAGTGGCTAAGGAGGATCTTTGGTCCTTACTCCACCCCGACCTCCCTTTCCATGTCCTAAGATAATAGCTACCAGGCAGGGGCACTGAATATGAGTTACTGTAAAAAAAATAATGTTTTCTTTTAATGAATGAGGGAAAAGTTTGAATAAAATTTCCTGCTGAAAAGTGAAACTCAAATATATTAACACCTATTTTCTGAGGTTTAACGAATCTATGTGATAATTCCTAAAAAATGAATCTGTTAGTTTTTTTTAGTATACTTTTTAGTTTTTAGCTCTCGGTATTGACCCCTACATGTGCCATGCAGGCATTTATCAAAGTACATCTCCAGCCTTAGTCTATATGAACGGACAAAATTATATCTCATAACACCTTCCACATTACTTAGACTTGTGAAACTCTGTCACTAAAGAGGCAAATTTCCACCAGATCTACCTGTAACTCTCAGCCCTCGGGAGTCTGAAACAGGGCTGAAACCACAAGGTGAGTTTTGGGATAGCCTGGGCTACCTAGCAAGAGCCTGCCTCTGAAAACAAGGTTGTTTGTGTATCGTTTTACAAAACACTTAAGATTTTATCCATTTTAAACCCTTTTATCGTTGGGTATTTCCTTCACTTCCCTTCACATATGTGGACTGTCTTTTTCAGTGCTCGGCTCCTCAGGGACACCTCGTCAGTGTCGGCTTGAGAGCAGGGCACTCCCCAGCTTCACGGCTGCTTCAGGCACTTCATAGGAGGCCTGTGTTGTGTTAACTGAATTGTTAGAACACCCAGTAGGACGGGGAGTGAGGGTAGCCAAGAACTGATGGGTTTTCGTTGTTTTGTTTTTGCTTTTGGAATTTTATTTTCTTAATTAAAAAATTAAATAATTTTTAAAAAAATTATTTATTTTACAATCCAGCCGCTGTTTCCCTTCCTTCCTCTCCTCCCAGACCCTTTCCCTATACCTCCTCTCTGCTAATGTTTTAATAGGGAACAATTTTAGGACTGATTTGTTTGTAAACAAATACTTTTGGTTTATTCTTTGTCTGTTTGTTTGTTAGTTTTCTGAGATGGGGTCTCTTACAACCCAGGCTGGTCTCGAACTCACTAGGCAGCTGGAACTGTCCAACTCTTGATCCTCCAGTCTCCTCCCAAGTGCTGGGATGACAGGAAAGGCGCCATTATCCATAAATATATCCAATTTCCTACCTTCAAGGATTTGGATAGTAAACACTTGAACAATTATATTATGAATGTATGCACACCTTTCTTGAGGTAACTCTGTAGTGGGTAGCTGTTCTGTCCATGACCTTGAAGCACCGCCCCTAGAGAGGCAGCAGGTAACTACCCTACCTGCCTATGAAGTACATGCCCCTGGGGAGTGGCCTCTTGGGACCCTTAAGACCTGAGATGCACGTATGCACCTCTCTCTCTCTCTCTCTCTCTCTCTCTCTCTCTCTCTCTCTCTCTCTCTCTCTCGTGGTTTTGGCTGCTGAGACGGACCAGGCAGAACAGCGTGGACTATAGCTCGGCTTTCCAGGTCCCTACAATAAATCTCTCGTGCTGTAGTGAGATTTTATCCCCTAATAAATTCCTTGCCCTTTAAACAGACTCCGTAGATTTCTCATTATATCTGGTGCCCAATGTGGGACCAAAGTAGACAGGCAGGTTGTCTGCAAGGGAGCTCCGGCCCTCAGTGCTCTTTCCGGTGACTTACCCAAGGGTCTGCTTGGTTTGAAGGAAGTCAAAGCAGGGCTCTTCCACGTGCGTCTGCAATCCAACAAACTTTCCATCAGCCCAACTCCCAGAAGAGAAACCTCAGCTGCTCACCCCCAAGGTGCAGTATGTACCTCCAAAATTCTCCATGCAGGCCTAAACGGTCCGGGCCCCTGGCTGCTGATATTGGATGACAATGAATGACCACCTGACCTTCCAGTGACAAGTCTCTGACTACACAGGTCCACAGCCCTTAGGCATGAAGGTTGGCCTCATGGTAGGTAGACCAGGAACTCCTGAATAACTGACACACAGCTCTCCGTGACTTGCACATGTACCACACAGCAGTGATAGCCACTCCATTACAGACGGACTTGTTACTCTCCTTAGACCCTCCTGGCAATCCTCCAGGTGAAACCTTAACAGCCAGCAAGTCTCCTAGACGTTCTGGTCAAGGTCTGCCAGATGGTATCCTAGTTGTCATGATAGAATTCTTGCCTGCCATGCAGAGAAGCGGGATGGCCTCAGTTATGCGTTAGGTGAGCAACTGACCGAATTACTGTCCGCATAAGTATACACTATAAAGTATACACTAGCTAATACATATTTTTGTATCTGGTATTGAAAACAGTGGAACTATGTCCTGTACCTGGAAAAGTGGGCACAATAACCAAGTTTTAGTTTCCAAACTTAAGTAAAACACCAGGCCGTTTTGTAGTCCTTTCAGCAGCAGCCTGATGACTGTGTCCTCGGACAGGGACTGCTAATCTTTTTAGGTACGGTCATGCTGATGACACACGTTGAGCCAGGCTCTGTTCCAGGTCCCGTCTCAGCACCACGGCAGCCCCGCCATCACACACGGTACTGTGTCTTTGGTAACCTTGTTCATGTGCCTACTCCGCATTGCCAACTTCGTTGCAGTTCCTGGCAGTGCTCTGAACGGGTCTTCACACGCAGAGAGCCCTTTGCTTTAGCTCAGCCCGAAGAAGCTTTTCTGCACCTCTGGATAGAGGATGAGTCTGAGGATAGATTTCCAGCCCAAGCATTCAGAGTCCCAGGGCTGGCTGGGAAACAAAAGAGATCCATCTCACCTTGCGCCAACCCCCCCCCCCACACACACATACACCGCCCCTCCCCCAGCCTGGCCCTAGCTCTTTGCCTCAACTCCTCTAAACTCAGATGTCCACCACCTCCAGACTCACTCAGTTTTCAGTGTGAGGGATCGAATCCATGGCTCCTGTCGTTTGGAAGGCTCTTGGTCATGGAGCTATGTCCTTGACCCTGTGTTTATTATTTTGATTATAACTGTTCAAGTTTTTTGTTTTGTTTTTGTTTGTTTTGGCATCGACAGAGAGAGAGAGAGAGAGAGAGAGAGAGAGAGAGAGAGAGAGAGAGAGAGAGAGAGAGAGAGTGTTTCCCTTTCTGAAGCCTCCACCCACGGTCGTCAGTTTGGCACGGTGGACAGCTGAACAGGTAGCGTTCCCTCTCTAGAGCCCAGATCCTCCCCAGTCTGTGGGAGAAGTCACCTGCAGTGGGTTTGCTCATCTTAATCACCTTTCAGCAGACTGTAAACCTAGAACAGAAGGTTTTCCTGGACCTGAGCATCAATTAGTAAAGTAAATCAGGGCCAATTAAATAAAGGTTAAACATAGGCCAAGAAAGAAATCACTTGCAAAAAGTACTTACACAGTCCTCCCAAAGGGAGGCTCTTCTCCCAGACACTGTACAGGCGAGGTCCCCAAACCTACTAAGAGGAGCACCCTGCCATGGGGTGTCACCAGTTGGTGGTCCCAGTCTCTGCAGGGCCTGTCTGCTCCCCATGGAGTCAGGGCATCTGACAGCTGTCCCCTCCAGGAAGCAAGGTTCCTTAAGGCAGCAGCAACCGAGTCTCTGTAACCACTGTCCATCACTGCCTCTCTCTCAGGAATAGAAGTAAGATGTCGTAGGAGAGGCTACTCCTGGGGAAGGCAGGTGGACAGTGTCCAGAGGCATAAGGCAATCTGTTTGCCTTCCCTCTCTGATTATTATTATTATTATTATTATTATTATTTTGTAATTGAAAGGGGCGTCTGAGCTGGGGCTGTTTGGGTCCTTTCTTTGTTGGGCTGTTTTTTTCTTCTTCATTTATTTAAGGAAGAAAGCAGCTTAAGACAGAAACATAAAAGACGCCATAGTCAGGTGTGGTGACCCACTCCTGTGACCTCAGCACCAGAGAGGCTGTGGCAGGAGGATTACCGTGATCTTGAGGCCAACCTGGCTGCAGAGTGACACCCTGTCTCACAAATGCATGAGTGGATAAAGATGGGGACCAAGTCTTGGTGGGATGCCCCTGGCGGCCCACAGTGTCAGCCACTTCCAAAACCACAGGTCCATCCTCTGGGCCTGTTTCAACTCCTCAGGCTCCTCAGTTGTTGGGGAGGGCCAGAAGATCTTGGTTACAGTAAGAAAACTGGCGGTCCACTTGGAGTTGTCAGTGGGGGTTGATGGTAGAGTACTTTCCTAGCCTGTGCTAACCTGGGTTCTAACCCAGCACCAGTTGGTAAGGAGAGACAGAGAGTGTTCAGAGGTCTTATCTTCGTAACAATAAGACAGGGCACTGCCCCCCCCCCATCCTCCATCCCCTCCTTCTCTTCTCATCTTGAAGTACTTGTTATGGAGCCCATGGCCTCAAGTGTCCTAAGCAAGTATTCTACCACTGAGTTACATCCTAGCCCCCAATTAACAAATGAAAGTTTGTTGTCTGTTTGGGGGTCTTACTATATAGCACATGGTGGCCTTGAACTTGCAATTCTTCCGCCTCGGCTTCCTAAATGCTGGGATTACAGATATGCACCACCATGCCTGGCTCCAAAATCAGGTTTATAAACCCCACTGTTAGGTCCCAGAAGGAAGCTTCTTCTCTGGGGTACACAACTACCCCCAAATCTCCCAAGCCTCAGTGAGAGTTGCTGAGCCTAGGTGACCATGAACTTGAGGAGTCCAGATGTAGACAGAGCCTTCATACAGATGCAGAGGTCGTTGATCTGGGGTCAGAATTGTTCTTGTGCTTCCTAGGGGGTCTTGACATTGGACCCCATGTGGGACCCTGGGTTAGACGGTTAGCAGGCCTTTTATGTTGGACCTCCACCAATTACAGGCACTCGCTATTCTGGACTTCGACTCGGTTATCAAACTGCTTACACACTGGTGTGTGTCCCTGGAACACCGAGGCTGACATTTGTCTTTCAGTCATTTGGCAAGCGAACCTGAAGTATGCTGTGTTAGACCCCTTCACTCCCAGCCCCGTTCTTCCCACAATCCTCTCCTCCGCTGGGTTTTTTGAGTGTCAAGACAGCTGAGCTGTCTAGGCTGTTGGTCTCTTTCACACAAGTTCCTCATCTGGGCAATTTTTATGTCAACCTGACACAGGCTGGAGTCACTCTGGAAGAGGGAACCTCAGTTGAGGAAAGTGCCCTCACCAGGCTGGCCTGTGGGCTAACCTTTGGTACATTTTCTTGGTTGATGATTGATGTAGGTGGGTCCATCCCACAAGGGGTAGGGCCACCTCTGGGCTGGTGGTTCCAGATGATACAAGAAAGCATGCTGGGTAAGCCATAAAGAGGAAGCCAGTAAGCAGCATCCTCCACGACCTCTACATCAGTTCCTGCCTCGACTGAGTTCCTGCCCTGACTTCCTTCAGTGATGGACTGTGACTCGGAAGTGGGGATGAAATCAACCCTTTCTTTTCCAGGTTGCTTACAGTCATGGCGTTTATTCACAACAGCAGAAGCCCTCACTAAGACACCGATCTGTCCATTTCCAGACACACTTTCTGCCTGATTGGCCCTCACACCCCGTGAGTTGTCCAAACCTCTAGTTACAGTTTGCACTCAGTGTATGGCTGTTAAATACAGATATTTACTCACTCATCAAACATTTTCACAGTGCTTTCTCTTTGTCAGGCTTGGTTGTTGACACCAGGGCTTTGAAGAAGGTAAGGCAAGTGAGGAGTCCAAGGTACAAAATTTAAGGAGACATTTGCTCCAGGGTCACGTGATGCAAGTGCGGGGGAGGGGGGGGGCGGCCCACGAGGCCTCCTCAACTTCAGTACCCTAGGCCTTTGTAGGGTCATCTGTTTGTGTGTGATCTCCCTTCCCACCCAGGCTGAACAGCCTCGTTCGATACTGCCCCTTCCTCCCCTTCCAGGCCCACACCCACAAGTACTCTGCCTAGTCCAATGTTTTCTGTGAACTTGCCCCTGCCCAGCTGCCTGGGAATCCCTGGGCGCACTTGTTTTAAATGCAGCTTCCCTAGTCCCATCTAGTGAGTCTGCTTCTTGGAAGATGGAACTCAGCTGCAGGGTATCACTTACAAAACTCGGGGAGGGGCTGCAGTGGAGCCGCCAGACCACTGGGATGCTGACCAGTACTAGAAGAAGATGGGTAGGGGTGGGGAGGGCCGTCCTGTGCTGCTGTGGGGTGTGCGCTATGCTGTGAATGTGTTGCTCTGATTGGTTAATACATAAAATGCTGACTGGCCAGTAGCCAGGCAGGAAGTATAGGCGGGACAAAGAGAGAGGAGAATGTAGGGAACAGGAAGGCTGAGTCGGGAGATGCTGCCAGCCGCTGCCAGGACAAGCAACATGTAAAGTACCGGTGGCAAGGTATAGATTAATAGAAATGGGTTAATTTAAGCTATAAGAACAGTTAGCAAGAAGCCTGCCACGGCCATACAGTTTATAAGTGATATAAGTCTCTGTGTGTTTACTTGGCTGCGGTATTGGCGGATGAGAGAGATTTGTCCTGACCGTGGGCCAGGCAGGACCAGGAAGACTTTGGCCACGCCGTGCGTCGTCATGACTCTCTCTGTGAGGACAGAACAAGGAGGCACAAGAGGGGCTGTCTGTGCGGGCACACGCTCACCTCTGTAGGAAAGTGCCATTCAGCATGGCCTTGGACCTCAGCTGGGCCTGTCAATGTGCCTGCTGGGCCCTTCCTCATCCTCCTCTCCCTCTTCCCACATCTCCTGCACTGTCTGCCCGAGGGGCCGGAGGTGGCACTGTCCACAGCCTTGCAGCAGGCTGCAGCTCTCTGTAGAGTGAGTGGGAAGGTGGGTGTGTCTGCGAGGAGCGGGCCAAACAAGGCCGGTGGGAGGATCTCTAAATCTGTTCACCTTGACCTCCAAGTCAGGTGCCTGCCTTTTTCACTTGCTTCATGCGGTATCCCACGTAGATGCCCACATACTCTGGGGTGCCAGACACACGCTGATTAGTGATGATGGCTGGAATGGGACGAATCAATTTCGTGAGTCACCAGCAAACCCAGCTTGCAGGGTGGGGCATACCTCTGATTTCCCAACTCTTCATTCCCGTGGCAGTATGGGCGTGAGAGCAGGCTGGCTGGCCATCCACACCCAGCATCTCACCGGAGAGCTTGCGAGCTGGCTGCACATCGACTCAGCTCGCTCTGAGAATCTGGGAAGAGCGGTGAGAGCAAGCCGAGAACAGCAGTTTCAGAGTCAGGAGGTATCTCGGGGCAGCCTCAGCACCCAGGGCCTTGTCTCAGGTCTCCCCACAGCGACTGGTGGAGGACCTCCACAGTGGGCTGTTCAAGTTGAATTAACTGTCACTTGTTCCGTAGCGAGGAGAGAGGTTTGCCCCAGTATCACCCGTTGAGGTTTTAAAAACAGATGCCCACCCTGTGCCCCTAAGAAAGGAGGTCTGGGAACTATTCTTTTCTGAAAGCCATTTCTGAAAATTCACACACACACGTCTGAGAGTTTCTGGATCAGGGGTCTAGGATCTTGTGTGTGTGTGTGTGTGTGTGTGTGTGTGTTTTTCTCCGTTAAGTCAGGGTGCTCTGTCCACACCAGTGACTACTTCAAATGTAAGGGTCGAACCCTTCAGCTTGGCCAGGGTGGAGTTGCCCTTCCCAGAGACCACTCCCTGGATGGTTCTCGGTGAAGAGGGGCCGGAAGGCAAACTCACACGTGATTTGGAAAGCCGAAGTGAAGCAGTTTCTCTTCCTCTCTGAAGGTGATCCAGGTTAACTAGGTGACATCAGAGGGTCATCAGGTTGCAACTTGTCCATCTCTTATTGGTGCCTCCAGCTCTTCCTAAGTGCTGATTCCAGGGCCCGAGCAGCCTCAGGTATATTTCTGCCCACACTGGGCCCAGCTCCTCAGGACCGACCCTCAGCATCCCTCTGTGGTCCTTCCACAGAGTCAGGTGTGCTCAGCCAGTCATACTGCCCGCCCGCTGGCTCCTTCTTCAATCCTGCCCTTCCTCTCGGGCCTTCACCACCCAGCTCCTCCACCAGCTGCATAAAATCCCACCCCTGTGAGAACTCAAGAGGGTTCTGCTTCCCTGAACCCCAGCTGACCAGAAGAGAAGTATCTCCCATGTCTTAACACAGCAACACATAGGAGCTCACTTTCTATTTGGATCCGAAGAAACGGCCACAGGATATTAGGAGGTGTGAAAACCACAGGGCAGTGAACAGGCAACAGAGCCAGTTTTACCTCCCACACTTACAGGAAAATGGAAAAAAAAACAGTCATAGCAATTTACTCCTGTACCCCAGGCTGAGGCAGGAGGATTGCTATGAGTTTAGGTCAGCCTGGGCTATATTGTGAGTTGCAAGCTATCCTGGGCTACAGAGGAAGCATACAAAAAAGAAAAAAGAAAAAACCAAACAAGCAAAAAACTTAAAGAAAGAAAGGGATGTGGGGGGAGACAGGGGAGAGAAAAGAAGCCTTGGTTCCTTCCCCAAGTTCTCTGGTGGCAGATTCAGCAATTTGGGCAAAAGCAGTAAAAGCCACCTTCTCTTTTGTCTGCTCCTGCCTTTCCTGTAGGCCAGGTCCTGCACCACGACCTGCCCAACTGGCCGTGGCAGCGTCAGGTACGTGTTAGGCACATACTGGGCATATGTGCTTCTTGTCTAGCACATTCAACCGTCTCACCTGAGCACCCAGCCTGCAACTTCCTCTCAGTGTGCTCAAGCACAGACCACTTGTAAGGCAACCCCATCCAGATGTTCCAGGGAGGACCCCAATCCTTTGGCTCTATGTGCAATTTTTCCCTGCCCCAGAGCCGTGGGCAGCCATGCTTTCCTGCCCACCGTGTGAACCGGCTCTGCTGGGTTCCTCTTCGCTCCTAGGCTGCAGCGTTACTGTGTATTATGTATCTCTACCCACCAGACAGCGAGCACATTTAGAACGGTGTCCCTGACCCGGCCACCTTTGGATCCCTGGTGGCCAGCACTGCACCTGGCACAGAGAAGAATGCAGTAAATATTTGTGAAAAGGCTGAAGGAGCCATGCAGAGGTCACATCTGGTTTGTTAGAACCCTTGATCATATTTCTGCCTTTGTGTGTGCGTGTGTGCGTGTGTGCGTGTGTGTGTGTGTGTGTGTGTGTGTGTGTGTGTTTGAGAGAGAGATTGAGTGACCACCCAGGATCAGCTTGGTCTGAGGTGCCCTGAGGCATGGTGGATATCACCTGGTCACCGACCACGTTAAGTTTGATTTAGCATGAGAGGCCCCCTCTGTCTTCCACAAACTGTCTCAAGCCCAGAGAGCTGTCATAGCACCAAGAGTCTCTGCCCCTCTTGGGGTAGCCTCTGAGAGCCATCCTCCTGTCCTAGGTCCACTAAAGCGTTGTCAGTATTGGGGTTTATGGGAAGCCTTTATCAAAGAAAATCAGTACTTGCAGTGGAAACCGACTTGTAAATCGTTGGTACCACGTTCACGAAACTTGAGTAAGCAACAGTTAAGCACATACACCACTCCGCCCCGGCTCACTGGAAAAATAAACCAACAAAAATGCCACCAATTCCCGATGGAGTTTGTGTGGATCCTTATCCCCAGAGACGGTCTGCACCCCCTCCCGGGGAGTTGGGGGCTCCACATGCTAGCCGCCTCCCAACCCTTGGCCCTCTGCTGCAGGGAGTGGACCCTCTGGCATGCCGTCAGGCTAGGCCCTGATGCAATGGACGTGGGTGACCAGAGGCAGCCATGAAACTTTCTGCTCCACTTCTGCCGCTGACAAACCATGTGACTGGGGGCAGGTCAGCGTTTCTGAGCCTCCATTTCCTCATCTGTGAAAGGGGTTGGAGGAGTCATTGCTAGTTGTGTGCACACCTCTCCTGGGGACACTGGGAACAGGAAATCAAACTGGATCGTGCGAAGGCGCGTCAGGTGAGGTTGGGAAGAGCTGCCCCAGCCTGGGAAGCAGCTGCCAGTCAGTCCTCTCTGAGGGTGTTTGTGGTTACGGTGACGTGTGAAGATGCAGACTTGGAGGACCAGCAGGTTCCAGCTTGCCCCGATCTTCTCTACGACACCCCCAGCTCCTCCTCCTGATTAATGAAGCCACAACCCCAGCAGCCCCGGGCCCACCTCCAGATTCTGTGTGGCATTTGCATGTAGTCGGGACTCGCATAGGTCACAGACCGTCCAAGATGTTCTCACGGCTTCTCACAACAGGCTAACCCACAATATAACAGTGGGGTGTTTAGAGAAATGTTTGTGGGATGAACAGGTGTGAAAACAGCTCTCTTACTCTCCTGGGAGTGGAGAGGGACTGAAGCCAGGCACGGGGCACTGAAGGGGCTTCAAACACGGAAGAGAGAGTGTAGGGCTCCGCCAAGGTGCAGTTGTGGGCACACTGTAACTGTTGCTGTGTGTTGACCAGTCTTGTGTACGTGTTAAACAACTCATGAAAGCACTCTAAATATTAATGCAAGGCTGAAATGTAGCTCAGTGGAACAGTACATGTTTAGTATTCTCAGGGACCCCGGTTCAAATCCCAGCACCTCCCCAATAAAGAGAGGAAAAGCCGTATGAGAGGAACACAGTGGTGACTTCTGAGCTGCTCTAAGCGGTCTCCCGTCCACCGAGGTCTTCTCTTAGCACCAAGCTGCTCCAAGCGGTCTCCCGTCCACCGAGGTCTTCTCTTAGCACCAAGCACTTCTGGGGTTGGAAGCAGACATGGAAAATAGGGAAATCTGAAACCAAAGCTTGGCAAGGACCCCCCCTTGAAAAGAGAGAGGGCTTGTGTTCAGTTTTTAGTTTGAATCCCCTGTCTGTCAACTAAGTGGGTCACCCATGCACCTGGTCCCCCGAAGCTCTGGTTAGACATCATGTCCTTACCTGTGCAGTGGCCTCTGTCTCCCTTCACTTTACTGAATCTTACTCATCTTTCCAGACCTAACCCAGATGCCATCCTTTCTGGTTTCTCTGAGTCACCACGCTGCATGGTCAGGTGTCACTCCGCCTGCCCACACCTGTGACCGTGGTCCTAGACTGAGCGTGGTTTTGTTTTCCAGAGGGACACTGGGCAGGATCTGGAGGCGTTTTTAACTGATTCCATGGTGGGGAGGTGCAAATGTACCACAGGCTGCTGGTGGACAGAGGCCAGACACCCCAGACGCACAGCCCAGCCACCCACACCAAGGAGTTATCTGATACCAAATGTCCACACTAATGCAGTCTAGATTCTTGCATGGCGGTTAGAAGTATCTCTTTGGGTCTCACTGAGACCCACGATCATCCTGAGCAGTGGCCTTGTGGATTCAGCCTTTAGTCCCCCACATTGTGCACACAGCTGAGTGCCATATGTCCTTCTCCCAGATGTTCTTATCTAAACTTTGCAGCTGCCCCATCCACTCCATCAAGTGTCGTAAAGCGCATCATGAGCTGAGGTGAGCACATCGAAGGCTTCTGTTCTCAAGGAGCCTTGTAACCGAATAGAGGAAAAGGTCACGAGGAAACCTAATTATCCACAAAGTAGATAGAAAACAAGACCTCGACCGAGGACAGCAGGAGGCTTCGGGAGAGCCGATTATTGGGCTGAACCAAAATGAAGTTGTCGACATCCTCCCTTTTTGATTGGAAAACACTAATTTTATGCAGTTCACCCCAAATGTGGCTTAGCCGTTTTGGCCTGGGTTGGGGGCAGAGATCGGACGTCATAGAAGAGGGGATCCCAGGAAATAAATTCCCAGTCCTGTCTTACCCCTTCATGCTCCCCAATTCATGGTATTCCACCCTCCTCCCCTCACCCCCACCACAGCTCCTGCAAGACAACCTTGCAATTCTAAGGCCTTAGCTGGTTTTGTTGAGTGGGTGACAGTATGCACACTATGTCCAGGTGGGTAGTATGTAACTATACTTCAGTCTCTGGAGAATCTAAAAAGAACAGTGCTATACAGGCCGAAAATTAGACATGATTTCTTGATGGTGACCTGTGTAGAGAAATGAGATCTCCTCAAACCAGCAGAGGCCATAGCTTCCAGAAACTGTTGGGAGCTCGAGGCCCGGAACATAGTTGGTGGCCACCTGTGGTCATGTGCTCCTGGTGTGTAGGGCGGCCTCACACATACCCCACCCACGAGCCTTGGCCACTTACTTACCTCGTGTTCTGGGCAGTAGAGGATAAACATTTCAAAGCTGGACTTAGAACTTGGCTCAGACTTGCTTTTAATCATGTGAAAGCCAGAGTAATTCCAAAAAATGAACTACTTAGAAAGGTCAAACGTGGGCAGGTCTGATAAGAGGTCTGGCTCCACACAGCCATCCACACTCAGGGAAGAGTTTCTGCCAGCGTGGATGTCACCGGTGACACGGAGTCTGCTGCTGAGTGGGGTGAGCCCCTTGGACACAGGGCAGCAGCACCTCCCCATGCACCCCCCCTCGAAGCCCCTGCTGCATCCCCCCCCCCCCCCGCCCCGTGCAAGTCTGGGCAGGAGTTAGCAGCTTGCAGACTAGAGGAAGATAAGCACAGGTTGGTCACAGAGGTCCAACCAGCTGCTACTTGGACTATTATTCTAAGCGATGGTGGCCCATGCAGTGACATTGGATGTAAGCACCAGGAAAGCATGCTTCACTGTGCTTCTTTCTAGGGGACCCCTGTGCATACAGGCAGCCCCTGTCCTTCCAAATAAAGCAGTGACCTCTCAGGACATTTATGTGAGTGAATGGTAGTGAGTGTTTGAATGTTGTCCTAACCAGACATGATTGTCAGAACTGTGTACTAAACAGTTGCCCTAAAACTCTGGATGCCTGTGCAAAGTAGTAAGCATCACTTTTAGTATAGGAGTTCTGGATATTCCTTCCATGGAGCCCACTCTTTGGAGTTCTTTTCTCACAACACCTTAATAATTTGCTCTACTTATGAAAAGGAATCCATAGATGTAAATTCTCTTGCTATTTCATAACAGCATACATATCCATATTAATATTGTCCCGTGGGAGGAAAGGTGTGGAAATTTGGCTGGTGTTTGTGAACTCTGATTATTTGACATTTATCTGAAAGTGGGGTGACAGTGGGGTGTCTACCATTTCCCCAGGGGAGTGGTCACTCAGTCTCTGAAGTCACATAACTTTCTAGGGCTTAAGGGCAGGGGCAGTAGTAATGAAACCCAGGGTTTTACACGTGACAGGCGAGTGATCCATAGGGAGCCACACCCACCCAAGCCCCAGAACCTGTCACTGTGAATTTACTGTGCTTCAGATCCTAATCTGGGCATGAGAGCTTACACCTGTAATCCCAACTGTGGCGGTTTGAAAGAAAATGGCCACCAAAGGGAGTGGCAGTATTAAGAGGTGTGGCCTTGTGGAAGGAAGTGTGTCACGGTGGGGGTGGGCTTTGAGGTCTCCTGTGTTCAAGGTACACCCAGTGACACAGTGCATTTCCTGTTGCTTTTGGATCAAGATGTAGAACTCTCAGCTCCTTCTCCAGCACCATGTCTGCCTGCATGCCGCCATGTCCTGCCATGATGATAATGAACTAAACTATAAGCTGCCCCCAATTAAATGTTTCCCTTCATAAGAGTTGCCATGGTCATGGTGTATCTTTACAGCAATAGAAACCCTAACTAAGACACCATCTCTTGAGAGAATGAGACAGGAGGATGGCCCTGAGTTTGAGGCCAGCCTGAGCTACATAGTACATTTTAGGCCAATCTGGGCAACAGAGTGAGACACTGTCTCAAAAGAACAGAATAGGGGTCTGGAGATGGCTCCGTGGCTAAGAGCGCCCTTACAGAGGACCCTGGTTTGGTTCCCAGAACCCACTTGTTAGCCCACAACAACCTGTAACTCCGGGGAACCCCATGCTCCCTTCTGAGTTCTGCGAGCACTGCACACACATGGTATAATACATGTAACCAAGCAGACGCTAATGCACATAAACCAAATCAATCAATATGAAGAAAAACTTAAAAGACTAGAACACAGCAACAAAAGTCAGCTCGAATGTGGTGCTGTGACCGTGGTGGCTGCTGGGCCAGTCAGCTGTACACACGGCTTCCCAGCTGCCAGTCTTTCCACTGAGGGTGCCGTCGTTGAGCTAGGCACTACCAGTTTGTGATCAGTTTAATGTATATAAAATTGAATTGAATCAATAAGAAAAACTTCCTTCCTTCCTTCTTTCTTTCTTTCTTTTTTAAATTACACTCATGATATTAATCATATTTGTGGTATTCATAGATTACATTTGTAGTATTCATTCACATATATATATATATATATTTAATTTTAAATGTTGAATGTTATTTCTTGAAGGAGGTAGGAGGTCTTAATTACAGGCTTACAGCACAATGGGAGGACCCCAGAGGGCAGAAGTTCGCTACTGATGTTTTACAATCTTGCATCTAACCTGTTAATGCCCATTATTCAGGATATACAGACAAGGAACTTCCCTTAAGCATTCAGGAGGGTGGAACCTGGCAGGGAATTAGCATTGGGAGGATATCAAGGTCAAGGTCTGCAAGCAAGGCAACAGTTACCCAAAACGGGGGCCAGGGCCCTGCAGGTCCCCTTTTATTAAAAAATGAGCTTCTGAGTTAGGTTGCGTGGGACGTCAGCAGGTCACCTTACCCATCATGGAGACGCCTGCCCAGGCCACACAGGTGCTCTGTCTTAGGTTGGTGAGTGCCCCCCCAGGCATTACCCGTCTCTGAATACTCATTATCATACCGGCTCAATCGTGTGTGAGCTGCATGGTTAATTGTTGCCAAAGATCTCAGAGTGGCACTGGGCTTGCAATCTGTGTGTTCGATACAGAAAAGACTAACAGAGGTCCTATCTCACCCATAGCCAGTAGGCTAAAGGCAACGGAGCCATTCCCTTCCTTATCGAGCCATACTGTAAGTTGGAGTCCTTGTAAGACAGTATCCCAAAAGCAACTGGAACTTGAGTTTATAAATTTATAATTTTCAAAGCCAATCGAGATGTATATAATTACTGAATTAAATTTATCATGCCCAATAGAATGAAAGATTAACTAACTGTGGTAGCTACTTTTGTTGCCAGGGTCTCCACTGTGCTAGCTGTAGTAAAGAACTTCCTTCTTAATTGAAAATTTTTTCATATAGTATATTCTGATCATAATCCCCTCTGATTCTTCCTAGATCCTTCCCACCTTACCACTCAGCTCCACATCCTTTCTCTCTCTCCTCTAAAATGGAAAACTTCATTTAAGTTGTACTTTTCTTTGGTGTAACTATGACAACTCTTAACTGGAGTGTCATCTCTCAGCAATTTATATGAAGCCATCAGCAACTTTAGGGCAAAGACTCTACCAAAGAGTATGGTAGTGTTGAATGACCATACCCCAGCATCATTTCTAGCTGCCGTGTGTGTGTGTGTGTGTGTGTGTGTGTGTGTGTGTGTGTGTGTGTATTAATAGCCAGCTGTGGTGGTACATGTCTGTTGTCCCATCCCTGCACTTGGGGAGCAGAAGCAGGAGATCAGAAGTTCAAGGTCACCCTAAGTTACACAACAAGTTTGAGCATAGTCTGGACTCCATGAGACCCTGGCTAAAAAAGGATAAAGCCAACCTCACTGTCCCCAAGTGCACCAGGGTTAACGTAAATATGTCAGATCTTTTGTATGTGGTTTTGAGTACAAAAGCTAGTGAAGTCTTCTCTAAGTCCTGGGGGAGGGGGACAAGCAAGCAATACCAACAAAGCCGTACTGTCATGGAGTGGGTCAGGGCGTGACCTGCGGTCTCAGCACTGGGGAGGATGGCAGAGGAAGGCTGTGGTTTCTGAGGACGACTTGAGTGCTGTGGGATGTCTTTCTGTGCGCTGTGAATATGTGTTGCTCTGATTGGTTGATAAATAAAGCTGTTTGGCCTATGGCAAGGCAGGTTATAGCTAGGTGGGAAATTGAAGAGATAGAGAAAGAAGAAAGGCAGGGGCAGAGAGATGCCATCCCACCGTCCAGGGAGCAGCATGTAATGGAACACAGAGAAAGCCACGGAACATGTGGCAACATATAGATTAATAGAAATGGGCTGAGTTCAGTAATAAGAACTAACTAGCAAGAAAATTGAGCCATAGGCCAATTTTTATATAGTAATTGACATAAGCCTCTGTGTGTTTACTTAGATCTGAGTACCTGCAGGACTGGACAGGACACAGGAAAACCTCCAGCTACACTTGCGCTATATAACAAACAAGACTGTGTATAACTAAATAATAACGAATTTACAACAGTTCATATCTACTTAGTAAGTGCCAGGAACTGAGCAGGGCAGCCAGTCCCTGTGGCGGCTGGGACCATAAGTGTGCTATCACTTTCCAACTGGGCTGTTAGAACTGTATTTGTAGCAACTTCATATAAGATGTCTACTTAGTAAAAAACAAACAACAACCACACTGAGATGGGGTGCAGGAGGGAGAATAAGAACAAAGTAAAATGATACACGTTTGAAAAACACCACAGTGGAACCCGGGAGTTTGTATGTGGACCTAAAAAAACAGTAACACAACAGCATTGATTTTAGTTCCCTCAGCTTTATGATTCTATCAGCACCTTTGCTCAGAAGTTATCAATTCTCATCACAGAGGAACTGGATGGGTTCTCCATTTAAAGGGCCTAGATTTAAAGCTGGGTCTAATTTTATTGGCATTTGAGTTAATCATGCAAACTCCCTGAGCCTGAATTTCCTAATTCATAAACTAGGAAAAAATTTTCTCTCTCTCTCTCTCTCTCTCTCTCTCTCTCTCTCTCTCTCTCTCTCTCTCTCTCTCTGCCTTTCTCTGTCTGTCTGTCTGTCTCTCTCTCTCTCACACACACACAGAGGCAACGAGAATCTGGTAAGATCATGGTAGGAACATGTTAGAACGATTACATTGTGTTCTGTAGCAAACCTAGGGATCATTTGATTAGAGGGATATTAGAGGTCATTTAGTCCAAATGTTATATTGTCAAGACACTCAGACTCCTTGAGAATAAGCATAGAGGCTGGGTTGTTGCTCAGTGGTGGACGCTGCATACACATGAGTGCATGAAGAGACCAGAGGAGGATTCTGGGTGGTTATTATATCACTGAGCTCCCTAGACGCCCCCCTGCCCTCCCTCCACGATGGCTTTTTGTTATTGTTGTTGTTGTTGTTAAAGCATGAGTGCTGCAGATCCGACTTCAGGACCTCAGGTCACAGCAAGTGTTCTTACCACTGAGCCACCCCCCCAGCCTCCTGAGCTGGTTCTCTTCTGTCCGTTTTCACTGGCATCACTGCAGACAAAATGCAAGTGCTATTTCACACGGGGACTACAGCACTGACCTGTTAAATGGTCTCTTCGGGGTTGATTTCCACCCCCACCCCCACTCCCTTCTCCCCACCACCATCAGGGTCATCTTTGTGAAAACAAAACAAATCATGTGATGCTCTGGACCCTCCTTCACAAAAGCAGTCATGATTTCCGTGTTCAGCCATGCATGTGGTGTTCAACTTTTGGACAGACCCCGGGGTACAATATATACTGGAAAAATCTTAAACGAAATTAAGACCTGAAAACAATAAAACATTGTCCAAAGGGCCCTAATTCAAGTAAAATTGGGGGCTCAGAAAGGCAAACAGAGGGCGGGCTGGCAAAGCTCAGAATGCATCTTATCGTCTGGGAGAGACTCCGAATGCTATCTGCAGATCAAGCCTTGTCCAGATCCTGGCTTTCAGACCACAGAGGCTGGGGCGGGGGAGGGGATGGTGGTCAGCATTCCCGCCCAGAGCTTATGTTTATAGTCATTGCACCCTCCTGATATGGACCTTCGAGACCTCCTCAAGGCTGATGCTCGCCTACACCCCAAGAGGTTTCTGCTAAGCAGGTGAGAGTATTGCATCAGACAGACTTAACAGAATTATCTGCCTCCTAAATGGTTTTTAATTCTCAGGCTCACTTTTCCCTTCCACAGCTCCTGAGTCATTTCTCTGTTTTTAGGCAGGGTGCCCAACACCTAATGGTTCCTAATTCCTCTTCCTTTTCAGGAAGTACACATCTCCTCTGTAGGGCATATCCGTCAACGGGCTGAGCTCTTTCCAGGGGAGCTGGTTTGGGAGCTGGATGGACAGGGGCAGAGCCTCCACATGTCAAACCCCAGGCTTCAGAGCAGGCATGGGGGCGGCTGTAGATCAGTTGGTAGAGTGTTTTCCTGGCATGAACGAAGCCCTTGTTTTGACCCCCAGCTCTGTATAAGCCAGGACTGGGGCACACCTGCGCCCCACAGAGGTGATGGCACACTCTGCCGTCCCACAGGAGGTGATGGGGCACACTCCTGCAGTCCCACAGGAGTGATGAGGCACACTCCTGCCGTCCCCACAGGAGGTGATGGGGGCACACTCCTGCCGTCCCCACAGGAGGTGATGGGGGCACACTCCTGCAGTCCCCACAGGAAGTGATGGGGGCACACTCCTGTAGTCCAGCACAGGAGGTGATGGGGGCACACCCCTGCAGTCCCCACAGGAGGTGATGAGGGCACACTCCTGCTGTCCTCACAGGAGGTGATATGGGCACACTCCTGCTGTCCCCACAGGAGGTGACTCGGGCACACTCCTGCAGTCCAGCACAGGAGGTGATGGAGGCACACTCCTGCAGTCCCCACAGGAGGTGATGTGGGCACACTCCTGCAGTCCCCACAGGAGGTGATGTGGGCACACTCCTGCCGTCCCCACAGGAGGTGATGTGGGCACACTCCTGCCGTCACCACAGGAGGTGATGGGGGCACACTCCTGCAGTCCTCACAGGAGGTGATGGGGCACACTCCTGCAGTCCCCACAGGAGGTGATGGGGGCACACTCCTGCCGTCACCACAGGAGGTGATGGGGGCACACTCCTGCCGTCACCACAGGAGGTGATGTGGGCACACTCCTGCTGTCCTCACAGGAGGTGATGAGGGCACACTCCTGCCGTCCCCACAGGAGGTGATGAGGGCACACTCCTGCAGTCCCCACAGGAGGTGATGGGGGCACACTCCTAGTCCCCACAGGAGGTGATGGGGGCACACTCCTGCCGTCCCCACAGGAGGTGATGTGGGCACACTCCTGCAGTCCCCACAGGAGGTGACTCGGGCACACTCCTGCAGTCCAGCATAGGAGGTGATGGAGGCACACTCCTGCAGTCCCCACAGGAGGTGATGGGGCACACTCCTGCAGTCCCCACAGGAGGTGATGGGGGCACACTCCTGCAGTCCCCACAGGAGGTGATGGGGGCACACTCCTGCCGTCCCCACAGGAGGTGATGGGGGCACACTCCTGCAGTCCCCACAGGAGGTGATGGGGGCCACTCCTGCCGTCCTCACAGGAGGTGTTGGGGGCTCACACCTGCAGTCCTCACAGGAGGTGATGGGGGGCCACTCCTGCAGTCCCCACAGGAGGTGATGGGGGCCACTCCTGCGTCTCACAGGAGGTGATGGGGCACACTCCTGCAGTCCCCACAGGAGGTGATGAGGGCACACTCCTGCAGTCCCACAGGAGGTGATGGGGGCACCTGCGCCGACAGGAGGTGATGAGGGCACACTCCTGCAGTCCCCACAGGAGGTGATGGGGCACACTCCTGCAGTCCCCACAGGAGGTGATGGGGCACACTCCTGCCGTCCCACAGGAGGTGATGAGGGCACACTCCTGCGTCACCACAGGAGGTGATGGGGGCACACCTGCGTCCCACAGGAGGTGATGAGGCACACTCCTGCAGTCCTCACAGGAGGTGATGGGGCACACTCCTGCAGTCCTCACAGGAGGTGATGGGGGCACACTCCTGCCGTCCCCACAGGAGGTGATGAGGGCACACTCCTGCCGTCACCACAGGAGGTGATGGGGGCACACTCCTGCCGTCCCCACAGGAGGTGATGAGGGCACACTCCTGCAGTCCTCACAGGAGGTGATGGGGCACACTCCTGCAGTCCTCACAGGAGGTGATGTGGGCACACTCCTGCCGTCCCCACAGGAGGTGATGTGGGCACACTCCTGCCGTCCCCACAGGAGGTGATGTGGGCACACTCCTGCAGTCCTCACAGGAGGTGATGGGGGCACACTCCTGCAGTCCTCACAGGAGGTGATGTGGGCACACTCCTGCAGTCCTCACAGGAGGTGATGTGGGCACACTCCTGCAGTCCCCACAGGAGGTGATGGGGGCACACTCCTGCAGTCCTCACAGGAGGTGATGTGGGCACACTCCTGCGTCCCCACAGGAGGTCTAAGCAGGAAGGAAAGAAGTCTCAGATCATGGCCCTGCAAGGCAGCTCAACTGTGAAAGGTACCTGACAACCCGAGTCTGATCTCAGAACTCACAGTGGTGGAAAGAGGATCCACTCCCTCACATTGTCTTCGGGGCGATGGGTCTTTAATCCCAGCCCTCGAGAGGCAGAGGCAGGCAGATCTCTGTGAGTTCGAGGCCAGCCTGGTCTACAGAGTGAGTTCCAAGACAGCCAGGACTAAAAGAGAAACCCTGTCTCGAAAAAACAAACAAACAAAAACAAAACAAAAGTTTAAAAAAATTGTCTTCACCATGCCCCCCAGCTGCCTCTAACAGTCCCTCCTGGGAGGAAGTCAGCAAAAAGCTAAGCCAGGACTTGGAATGGTCTGACTAAAGCCCTCATGCTTGAGAAGAGAGGCCCAGTCACACCTGGAGTCCAACACTTATGTAAATAATCTGGAGCTTTCATTTGTTTCAGCCGGCATGGTGGTGCACACCTATAATCCCAGCACTTGGGAGGTGGGGGCAAAAGGATGAGGTCAAGGCCCATCTCATAGTGAATCCATATCATAGTGAGTCCAGAGCCATCCAGCCTATATAAGACCTGTCTCAAAAACAAAACAAAACAACCAAACCAAAATTTTGCATGTTATTTAATTGCAAGAAATGAAACAACTAGAACCCACCTAAGCAAAACGGAAGTAGAAATAGCCATGTTATTGTTGTGTGGTGGAGAATTTGAGCAAGAGGTGAATGATCTGCCAAGGCAGAGGCAGCCCCTGCAGCCCAGTGCTCCTGTGCCGAGACGGGAGGTAGAGACAGATGGATCCCCAGAAGCCTGTGAGATGGTTAGCCTGCATACCTGGCAGAGAACAGGAGAGAATGTAGATGTACTTGGTATTTTTAGACGGGGTCATAACTATTTAGTCTTAGCTAGCTTGGAATTTTCGATGTAGAACTTTCTACGCTGTAAGTCCTAAAACTTATAGCAATCCTTCTGCCTCTGCCTTCTGAGTGTTGGTATTACAGGTGTGTGCCACCATTCACAGCTTTTTTTTTTGAGACAGGGTTTCTCTGTGTAGCTTTGTGCCTTTCCTGGATCTCACTCTGTAGACCAGGCTGGCCTCGAACTCACAGAGATCTGCCTGACTCTGCCTCCTGAGTGCTGGGATTGAAGGCGTGTGCCACCACTGCCCAGCTAGCTTTTTTTTTAATTCAATTTTTTTCATACAATATATTTTGATTCAGGTTTTTCCCTCCCCAACTCCTCCCAGATCTTTCCCACTTCCCTGCCCACCCAATATGTTCTCTCTCTTTCCTTCTAAAAATAAACCCACAAAACTACAAAAACAAAAATCAAAACAAACAAACACCCCCCCATAAGATTTTTTTAAGCCGGGAGTTGGTGGTGCACGCCTTTAATCCCAGCACTCGGGAGGCAGAGGCCAGCGGATCTCTGTGAGTTCGAGGCCAGCCTGGGCTACCAAGTGAGTCCCAGGAAAGGCGCAAAGCTACACAGAGAAACCCTGTCTCAAAAAAAAAAAAAAAAAAAAAAGATTTTTTTAAAAATGCCAAAATGAAACATTAGTCCTCCTTACACACACACACACACACACACACACACACACACACACACACACACACACTCATTTTGTGTTGGTCAACTATTCCTGGGCATGGGGCCTGCCCTAAAGTGTGGTTACTGTACTGAGTGACACTCCACTGGAGAAAACTGATTTCCTCTTTGCCCACAGGTATCAGGTGCAAATAACTTCTTGGTTAAGGGTGGGACCCTGCGCCCACTTCCCCTCTCAGTGCTGGGACTCCTGGCTTGAACCTGTGTAGGTCTCTGTGTACCGTTACAGTCTCTGTGAGTTCACATGTACATCAATCCTCTTATGTCTGGAAGACAATGCTTCCATGGAGTCATCCATCATCTCTGGTTCTTAAAATCTTTCTGCCTCCTGTTCCCTATAGTTCCCTGAGCCGTGAGGGGAGGGGTTTGATGAAAACATCAGATTTAGGACTGAGTGCTCCAAAGTCTTTTACTCTGCACACTGTCCGGGTGTGGGTCTCTATGTTAATTCCCAACTACCGCAAGAAGAAGTTCTTTGGTGAGGTTGATTTATGGGTGTGGTGAGCTGAAAGGAAATGGCCCCCAAAGGGAATGGCACTGTGGAGGTGTGGCCTTGTTGGAGGAAGTGTGTCACTGTGGGGGTGGGCTTTGAGGTCTTTTCCTCAAGCTTCACTCAGTGTGACAGTCAACTTCCTCTTGCTTCTGAGTCAAGATGTAGCACTCTCAGCTCCAGCACCATGTCTGCCCGCATGCCACCATGCTCCCCACCATGATGATAATAGATGAACCTCTGAAACTGTAAGCCTGCCCCCTCAATTAAATGTTTTCATTTATAACAGTTGTCATGGTCATGGTATCTCTTCACAGCAATAAAAAACCCCAACTAAGACAACGGATATAGTAATATGTCACCAGGATCATTTTACACTTATGTTCCTTTAGCAGAATAATAGTGGTAAGTTTTCCCCAGGCTCATGACCCATCTGGTCTCAGTTCTTGGCCACTTTAGCAGTGTCAAGTGTGGGCTCCTTCTCATGGCGTGGGTCTTAAAGCCAGTTTTGAAAGTAGTTGGTGACCCCTGTAACCTTTGCACCTCGGTTGCATCAGCATATCTTACCGGCAGGTTACTGTTGTAGGTTGCAGGGTTTGTAGCTCGGTGATATTAAAAGATGGAACACAAATGGATGAGAAACACTTACAGGATGTTCAATATCCTTAGCCATCAAAGAGGTACAAATTAAAAATAAACTGAAAATTTATCTTACCAGAACGCTGAGATCAACAAGGCAGACGACAGCAAATGCTGGGATGATGCGGGAAAGGGGCGCACTTATTCCCTGCTGGGGGGGGCGGTGAAAACCGGTACAGCCACCATGGGAATCAGTGTGAGGAGTCCCCAGGAAGCTGAGAATCAATCCACCTCGGGATCCAGCTATACCACTCTTGGGCATATACCTAAAGGACTCTACATCCTACTACAGAGATACTTACTCATCTATGTTCATTGCTGCTCTATTCGTAATAGCAAGAAATTGGAAACAACCTAGATGTCCATCAACTGATAAGTAGATAACAAAAGTGTGGTACATTTGCACAGCAAAACATTATTCAGCTGTTAACAAAAATTAAATTGTAAAATCTGTAGGCAAATGGACGGAGTTCAGAAAAAAAATCATCCTGAGTGAGGAAACCCAAACCCCCAAAGACAAGTATTCATGTTATCTCTCAGATGTAGATGTTAGCTGTTAAGCTGTTGATATGTATACTACAATCTCAACAACTACAGTGCTTAGGTACCTAGTAATGGACCAGGGCAGAGCAGGGGCTCTTCAAAGGAAGAGGAAATAGAATATAGAGTAATGGGGAGACAAGGGAAAAACTTGAATAGGAGGATTAAGTGAGAAGTGGGGTGTGAGGGGAGAGAACATGGGAACATGGGAAGGGACAATTAATATTAAAAGCCACTTGGAAAACTATTACTCTAGAAGCTTCCTGAAATATATATAAAGAGATGAAAGGAATCTACACAGAGTCACCATAGACTGGGGGAGCCTCAACTATTCCCTTATACCACCAAGTAAAACTTCCAGAGCCAAGGATGGATTATGACTTGTTGAATTATTGGCCAAAGGGGTCCTACGGAACCCCCAAACATCACAGGTTATATGTTGCTCTCCACAATCTGATGGTAGGGCCCCTCTGATGAAAACACACAGAGAAGTCAAGCTGGTATCAATTAGAAGTTTTGTCCCTACTGACCAGTGCTCCAGGCACTCTGCATGCTACAGAGGAGAGAGGTAAACACGTCTTTTAAATTATTGTGTATTTCCATGTTTATGTGCATTGGTGTTTGACCTGCACGTGTAGCTGTGTGAAGGTGTTGGAACCCTGGACACTGGAGTAACAGACGGTTATGAAGCTGCCATACAGGTGCTGGGAATTGAACCCCGGTCCTCTGGAAGAGCAGGCAGAGCTCCTAACCTCTGAGACATCTCTCCAGCCTTCCACATCTTTTTAAAATTAAATTTAGTAATTTTTGAGCTTTAATAACCTATACTGTGTAAACTTAAGTGCATTTCAGAGAGAGCCCAGACACAGTCACATACCCCGTCTAGGACTGAACTGTGATCTATGAAGTAATTCTGAGAGTCCGGGCGGCAACTGCCAGGCTTGAGCTAACTGAACTGTCCTGATCGCCGCCTGGGGAAGATAGTGTCTCAGGACATGGCCAGAAAATTTGCTCTCTAAGTTCTAACAGCATTACAGAAGTTAGATCTCAGGAAACTTAGAAGAGAAGGAAACCGTTACCCATAATCCCACTGACGAAATTCTACGGCATGGAAATTTTTGCCCAGGTCTTTACTGTGGATGTTGTCGTGAGTGTTTTAGACTGTTCATAGTCTCCACAACCATGGTGTTTGGTAGCAACACAGGAAGGCTGTGCTTTATATAAAAGGAACCGATTTGGCATAAGAAGAATTAAACTTGATACATTTGTGTGAAAACACTGACTTGTATAAAATCCACAAACCTGATGCCATCAGCCAGTTTCCAGTGAGTAGAAATTTCCACCCACTGTTTGTCAATAGGTGATTCCTGGGCCCCAGCTGCCACACGGCCATGTCCTTCCTGCCTGCCCGTGGGACGTCAGCCTGGTCACTGGCAGGTGGGGTGTGCAGGGCACAGAAGGTACAGTGGATGGACTGGAAGGAGCTGGAGGCGATGCCAACCGCCTAGATGTTTCATCAGTGGCTCCCAACCAACGGCAGGTCCACCCACCTACCGAGTGGACATTTGGCAATGTCTGGAAATAGCATTGTTTGCCACAGCCTGGGGTGGGGAAGGGATGTCGATGCACCTAGTGAATACAGGCCTAGCAAATGGCTTAGCATCCTGGGGTACACAAGGCAGCACACAGACACGCACATGCATGCAACACGCACACGCACACACACACTTTCTCTGCAGGTTTCTCTTTTAAGTGACTGTTCTTAGTCAGTTGGGAAGCACTTGGATTTTTGACATTCCTGGTTGGCTAGTGTGATCGGAGAGTGGAGGCTAAGCTGAGCTAAAGGTTACTGGGTATCCACACGAAAGTGCTGTGCACCGATACTGATGTAGCTGGAGTCCCGCTTGCAGGACGAACACCATCTGTGCCGTCCTGAGCCAGACAGCTGCCCATCAGGGCAGCCCCCCCCCCAGCCAGGAAGGCGAGTCTGTGATCACACCACCAGCCCCCCTCCCCACCCCTACCCTGGCCAGGTAGGCAAGTCTGTGATCACACCGCCAGCTCCCCCACCCCACCCCTACCCCGGCCAGGCAGGAGAGTCTGTGATCACACCACCGGCTGCAGTTTGTTCCGGTGTGTCAGAGAACATCTGAGAAGCACAGTTTAGTAGTGAGGGGAAAGCCAGGCTGGTGCAGAGGGGGCTGTAAATTGGGGCACTGGGGATTCTGGCCTTGGAGAAGAAAGAGGAGAAAGGGTGCCAGGGCGGTGTGGGAACTGGGCCTGTCGCCGGGAATGTGGATCTTTGCCACTGGAAAGCCAACTGCAAAGCACAGTGTCTTCCACCATGAGAAGAGACACACACCCCTTCTCTCGTCCCACCCCATCTCTGTCTGGAGGCCTCGTTCCATCTCTATGAAATCTTGGGTGCTTTGGGTTCCCCGAGAGCAGGGAACTGAGAAAAAACACTTCTTTCTTCTTCTGGTGTCTGTGCTTTCGGGTCTGGCAGCCATGGCTCCTGGGGCAGTCTGGAGTCTGTGCTGAGTGAGAGGCACAAGGAGGACTCTTGATTCGTGACTTCTGATCAGTCACATTGTCGGTGATTTTGTGAATCATTTCTATCCTCCCTCTGTCATAGTTTCACAGTCAGCTTGATACAAACTTAGAGTCACGTGGGGAGAGAGAGCCTCAGCTGAAGAAGAGCACGGGTCAGCTTGTGGCCGAGGCCGTGAGGCTTTCCCATTGCAGTTGATATAGGAGGACCCCCCCACACACACACTATGGGCAATGCCATCCCTCGGCAGGTGGACCTGGATTGTGTAAGAGAGGTAACTGAGTGCTGTGGGATGTCTTTCTGTACGGTGTGAATATGTGTTACTCCAACTGGCTAATAAATAAAGCTGCATGGGCCTGTGGCAGGGCAGGATGGAGCTAGGTGGAAAATCCAAGAGAGAGAGAGTGAGCAGAGAAAGAAGAGGGAGGGGAGACACCAGTCCCTGCCGAAGGAGCAGCAAAATGCCAGCGGACGGGTAATGCCACACCACGTGGCAACTTAAGATAAACAGAAATGGGTTAAGTTATAAGAATTAGCTAGCAAGAAGCCTGCCATAGGCCATATAATTGATAATTAATATTAAGCCTCTGAATGATTATTTTATAAGTGGCTGAGGGACCGCAGGGCTAGGCGGGACCAGAGAAACTTCCAGCTACATTTTGGTGTCCAGACATGGTAGCAAGAATTTCCACCCAAAACCTGAGGAAGCTTTTTTTTTTTTTTTTTTTTTTTTTTTAAAAAGATACTAAAACAGAGCTAAAAACAGCTTCCTAGTTATGTGTCCCAGGCAAGCCATCATACAGAGATGCAGTGGTGTGAGGGCTTGAGCTACACCATGGCAGATTCCTGCTGAGGTACACACAGGTGTCTCCAAGCCAAGCGGCATGCTATGTGGTGAACTTAGCTTTTGCTAATAAAAAAAGAAATGGCTTCTGGGCTATATGCTGCTTGATGGAGGCATAGACCCACTGCCCAGAAAGCAGCCATAAAGGTACCTCCGCCATGTTGGGAAGCTGAGATGGGTGGAGTCAGTAGCCAAAGCCTCCACTTCAGTCCTAACCATGCTGCAATTTAAAGCCATGATCAGAAAGGGATTATAGAGACACAAAAGACAGATTCAGATGGAATAAACGTCTAAATGGCTTACAATGTATGTAAAAGGTACATAGGCTTGAGAGAGAGAAGAGAAAGGATATAAATAATCATAAAATAAAATAAAGTCTTAAAAAACAAAATAATACATAAAAAACAAGCCATGTAAAGGTGGATATTACACAGAGAGTCTGGATTATGTTGTCTTTGGGATTTTTAACTAGAGAGAGACATTTGATTGTAAAGGCTACTAAGTTAAACCAATATATATTTTAAAGGTATCTTGACTTCAATATTTATGTCTAAGGATACATTGCTTTGGAAAAGAGGTTCTGCTTTTGTTTCCACAGAAGATGAGAACCTATGGATTTCTTCCAGGTTAATATGGTTCCATCAATGAAGACCCCCTGAGAGGTTTCCAGATGATCCAACATCCAGAAGAGCTTCAAGGCAACTGACTATAGAGAATATAGTCATAGTCAGGACCTGACCATAATCCTAAAATTTTCTTTGTGTCCACATAAGACTACAAGCGCCCCCAATCAGCAGGAAGTAACCTAGAAAAATTATGCACACATTCCCAAAAATTGGATTATGGATGTTTGTCTTTGTTTAGGTTGTTGGTTACAAATTGTTATTGGTCATAGTCAATCTCTTTCTAAAAGAAGAAAGGGGGATATGATATAGAAATGTAGGATATAGATATGATAGGATAAAAGGGTAGATTATTGAATCTACTTTTAAACAACATCAACTTGCTTGAAATATTTTACATTGCTATGGACTTTAGTTTATTGATAAAAATTTAAAGTTAATTTTGTTATACTATATGTATATTTTTACTCTTGTTTAAGGTGTTATGTTTTTACAACTCATTTAAAATTATAATATATCATTAAGAAATACAGATTAATAATTAGTCATCTATGATAGTCAAACTTATAGTCATGTTTGTTAAGTTTTCTAGGTATACATAGATATATTTCAATTAGGTAGGTAATCTTCAAACACTTCAAAGACCTACAGAGTATGACATTTAAATGTTTTAAAAACTTAGACTTTTCTGGACAGTGAGATACATCTGCTCCTGGCAGCACCGATTTACTTTAAAGAGGAAGATGGGCATCAACGACACTCCATATGGAGTTTACCTTCTTCTTGGCAAAACTGGCCATTTGGCAAGAAACTGCTCTTGCCTGGACTGCTTGGTAATATGTTGTGTAAACATGGGTTAAGTTGTAAGAGCTAGCTAGCAAGAAGCCTGCCATAGACCATACAACTGATAATTAATATTAAGCCTCTGGATGATTATTTTATAAGTGGCTGAGGGACTGCAGGACTGGGCGGGACCAGAGAAACTTACCACTACAGCTGAGGGGCTGCAGGACTGGGCGGGACCAGAGAAACTTACCACTACAGCTGAGGGGCTGCAGGACTGGGCGGGACCAGAGAAACTTACCACTACAGCTGAGGGGCTGCAGGACTGGGCAGGACCTGAGAAACTTACCACTACAGCTGAGGGGCTGCAGAGATGACTTAGCAGTCAAGCACCCGGCCGATCTTCCAGAGAACCCACGTTCAATTTCCAGCACCCACATGTCTACTAACAACCATTTATGGCCCCAATTCCAGAGGATCTGACACACTCTTCTGTTTCCATGGACACCAGGCATACATGAGATACACAGACATGCATGCAGACAAAACACTCATAGAAATAAAATAAAAACAAACATCTTTATAAAATTTATTTTTAAAGAAAGATAGCATAGCAAGCCAGAGAACAAGCCTGTAAGCAGCATTCCTCTGAGGTTTCTGCTTCATCTCCTGCCTTAGCTGATGATGATGATGATGATGATGATGATGATGATGACAACGATGATGGTGGTGATGGTGATGGTGATGGTGATGATGATGGTGATGGTGATGGTGATGGTGATGATGATGATGGTGATGATGATGATGATGATGATGATGATGATGACGACAACGATGATGGTGGTGATGGTGATGAAATGAACCATTTCCTCCCCACATTACTTTTGGTCATGGTGTTTATCATAACAACAGAAAGCAAACCACCCTATCCCCTAATCCTTAAGGGAACAAAAAGAAGTGAGTGTCGCAGTATGTTTGGATCTGCTAAATAGTGTAGGAGGAGAGAGAAGTTAAGAACAATGTGTGGGGTTGTAGATCCTGGAAAGTGAGGAAACGGGTGTGGGGAGGACAGCAAACAGTGGAAGAAGAGCAATGTGTCGGCAACTCAGCCTTGGAGAAACAAGACTCGGCCACACCAGAGGGTCTTTGAGCCTGTCCCCGAGGTGTGGAGGGCAGGTCAGATGGCCCTAAGAGGTTTTGCACCAGCCTGGGCTGTCTGCAGCTAGGAAACATTGCATATTGCACAGGCTGATTGGGAAACCGTCTGGGATCTGTCAAGAATTCCTTGAAGTTGTTGGCAGATGTGTGCTGGCAATTTGTGCTTTCTCTAGGAGGAGGAGATGGAGCACCCACCTTAGTTTGTGTTGCTATAATAAAATACCCAAAGCTGGATGGTTTATAAAGAACAAAGGTCTACTTGCTACAGTTCTGGAGGATAGACGGTCCACGTTCAAGGGGCCCATGGCTTGAGTCATCTGGCAAGAGTTGCTTTCTGCTTCTAGGTTGGCAACTGGTAGTGTGTTTCCTCTAGAGGGAAGAACGGCAGAGGGAGAAGAATGGTTATGGTTGCACTAAGCCATCTTTGATAAGTGACGTAATTCCATGCACAATGAAAGCCCCCTGGTGGCTAACATCTCCTAACAGCAGCACCTCAAAGTCATCCTGGCACCTGGAGACTGGACAAATCCTAGTGTCCTTAGCCACAGGTGTGTGCAGAAGCCTCGGCCTGGGGAGGGCTGCACTCTAGATTGGGTAAAGAGTTGACATGGAGGTAGAGGGAGGCCATGGGAATAGATAGCTTTGGATAGGTCTAGCCTGAGGTAGATGGAGCTTCAGATAATCCCTGGTGAGCAAATAAAAGTCCTGAAGAGGGACAGGGACAGAAAGGGCCAGAGAGGTGTGGGTAAAAACCTGGGCAAAGAGCCAGGAGTTGTGGCTCACACATGTAATCCTAGTGCTTGAGATGCCGAGGTAGATGGATTGCCTTGAGTCTGAGGAAAGTCTATGTGGATAGTTCAAGAACATAGAGTGAGACCCCTTTAAGCTTTCTTTCTAAAGATAAAGACTGTTAAAGGCAACCAAGAGACAAATACAGTCAGGTGGGATTTGTATGTTGTAGATGACACCGTTGTACAAGGGACCAGACCAGCCTTATGTCCCAATGCTGCTAGGCTCAGAGACCCCTCCCCCTAAAGTCTACAAATGTAAAGGCGTGTCCCCCACTCCCCAGTGCATGTGGCCAGCATTACTCAAGGATAGTTCAACTGAAATCTGCCTCAATCAAGGATAAAGACCTGAAGGTGCCCCTTGGATGTCCATGGCTGTGTGGTCACCACATCCTTTGTGTCTGTGGTTTGGACATGGGTACGGGTGAGGGCAGGTGACAGAGAAAGGAGGCTGCTCTTTGAGAGGCTTAGCTTTGAGAAGGAGGCCCAAACCGCGTGCCAGGACCAGGAAGAAGAATCCAAGAGTTGTTTTTCCACGGGCTCAGCATAGAGTGAAGGCTCAGGGGAACAGTGATGGAATAAAGATCTCATCAAGCAGGCCACATGGGTTGGGATGGAGTGCAGAGACCACAGTGTGTGATTGGGGTTGTTCTTGTTGGAAGGAAGTGGCACCTGTCCTGGAAGAGGTGACCTGAAGTGATGGGAAGCCAACTTTGGTCATCTGCTTACAGGCTGACCATGGTGGTCATCTGCGCCAAGCAAGCGCATCTTACCCCACAAAGAAGGTAGGAGTGGTCGTCCTACTGCAAAGAATTGGCCAGGGGAAGGGTGAATTGTTCAGAATGAGCGGGATGAAGCAGAGACTACACACTGTAGCATCACTGAGTGTCATGTTGGGTGGTTCTCGAAATGAGACTCCATGAGTGCTCCATCTGGCAGCCACATGTCCTTCCTGTCTCCCAGAGTCCAGCCTACAACTGCCTGCCCATTACCACTGCAAGAAGCAGCAACAGTCTAAGATGTGTGCCCGTGTGTGTGTGTGTGTGTGTGTGTGTGTGTGTGTGTGTGTGTGTGTGTGTTAGAAAGTCCCATCAATATCTATTGCCTGAAATGAGTTCACTCACATATGAAAGTTGTCATGTGGACTCAATCCCATCCCGCAGTCATTTGACCTCCCCAAATAAGCTGTTTATTACATCAAGCCTTTGCTTAGCTGAGACAGGGTGCCAGACCCAAGCAGCTGAAGGGAGGGGAGGGTTATTTCCCACGAGGCTTCAGTCCATCGTGGTGGAGAAGGTGTGGTGGGAACACTCCCATCATTGCAGACAGGAATCGGAGTGGAGCCAGTAAGGGGCCAGGACAAAATATGGCCTTCAAGGACTTGTCCCAAAGGACCACCCTCCTCCAACAAGGCCCCACGGTTTACCGCTCTAGTTGGCAGTGGGACCTGGAAGAGGGGAGCCGATAAACGAGGACTATGCAATAGCTAACTTTACTCAGAGAATCAGACAGTTTGTACTCTGAAGGTGAAGAGGAGTCACGTGAGTAAAGTGGACACCACAAGGGCAGGCCACATGTGACAAAAACCATGTTTTTCCATAGAGACATACAAACAGATAGCCACAATCAGTTGTGATGAATAATCTGAAGGGAACTCACTCCTGTCCACTACACCTGAGGGGTGTGAAAACACATTCCAAGAACAATTCCATGTTCTGAAGAAACTGAGATCACAAGACTCCTGTCTGGTTTTCTTGGAGTTTTCTCATAAGCGTTCAGAAATCTTCTCATATGACTCCATTCTTGGACCATGTCCCAACACCCACGTTCTGTAGTTTCCTCTTCTTCCCATAGTCTGCTCAGACATGGAAGCCATCAGTGGATCAAGCCAATGATTGGTGAGAACTCCAGGATCCAATCCTCCCTGGAAACAGCCACAGACACACCCAGAAACACCATTTACTAACCCACTTGGCGAGTTCCACTCAATCAGGCCAGCAACCCTGATCCACCTCATCCTGTGTTCCGTCTACCTCCCAGATTTAGACTGAGCTAGGTCCAAACCCTTGTGTCCTCTCGGGGCCAACTGCACATCCTCAGGCTGAGTCTTGCTAAACTCTTGGGCTCTTCTTGGGCTTTCTCAGCTGCAGTGTCGGGATGAAAATGCTGCCTTTAAGGTTACAGAAGTTACAAGTCAGAAGGGGGCAGAGCATTTACAGCACTTTGCCCCTGGGATGAGGCCCGTATATGATCACCATAACAACAGGAGATGAGTAATAATGCCTGATCCTAAGCTTATTGATGTTAATAATGATCAGAATCACAGTTCTCCAAATTACTGAAGGCAGTGATGACGTAGTCTTTCCCGCAGTTTCATGGTCTCCAGGCTTTCCCTAACATTTTCCACTAACGTTTTCCGCTAGCAGTCTCTTTGGGTGGGAAGTCTGTGTTCCTGAAGCAACTCAAGCAGAATATGAAGGCTGCCTCTCTGTGATGTTGTGAAGAGAAGTGAACTTTAAAAAGAAATAGACTTAATTTATATGTATGAGTGTTTGGCTTACACGTATGAGTACCACATGTATGCCTGGTGTCCTCAGAGGTCAGAAAAACTAGAGTTACAGAAGGCTGTGAGCCATTCTGTGGGTACCTGGGATTGAACCCCAGTCCTCTGTAAGAGCAGCCATGCTCTTAACAGCTGAGCCGTCTCTCCAGCCTTGAACTTTGAATGCCACTTGTCTTGTTTTGAATTAGAACGGCCCTCAGAGGCTCACACAGTTAAATGCTTGGTCACCAGGGAGTACCTCTATTAGGAGGTGTGGCCCTTTTGGAGTGGGTGTGGCCTTGTTGGAGTAGGTGTGGCCTTGTTGGAGGAAGTGTGTTACTGGGGGTGGGCTTTGAGGTTTCTGAAGCCCAAGTCAGGACGGGTAGCTCTCTCTCTTCCTGCTGCCTGTGGATCCAGATGGAGAACTCTCAGCTCCTCTCCAGCACCATGTCTGCCTGCATGCCACAATACTTCTGCCATGGTGACAATGGACTAAACCTCTGAAACTGTAAGCCAGCCCCAATTAAATGTTTTCCTTTATAAGCGTTGCAGTGGTCATGGTGTCTCTTACCAGCAATAGAACGAAGGCTAATACTTGAATTGAAAAGTGTCTTTTCCATCCTCGTGTTCTTCCAGCTTCTTAATAGAAAAACAAGGCCAGAAAATAAAGTGTGTCAAGAATGCTGGTGGGTGTCACAGTAGTTGGCATTGTCAAGGCCAGGCTTTTAATAGGAATACCCATCCTCTGAAAGCTGACTTGAGCAGAGATCTTATTAAATTATAGAACCACAAGGCCATCATGCTCCATTCCTAAAGCCATAAAGTATGCAATTTGCTATTCAATAAAAATAACATTTATGGCAGCAGAATGGCCCTGCAGGTTTTGCAGCTCCTGCTGCCAAGCACACTGACTTGAGTTCAACACCTAGAACCCACACAAGAAGGAGAGAACCCCCTGCAAGTTGTCCTCTGACCATCACACATGTGCTGTGATGCATGCACACCCACATGCAGACATAGACACAGACACAGACACACAGACACATAGACACACAGACACACACACACAACTAAATGTAGCAATCTTTTTTTTTTTACAATAACACTTATATGATATGTAGACCTTCAACTGTGTGTGTTTCCTCTGTGTGTATTGCCTTGGCCCTCTCATATCTACGCGGGCATCCTCATCTACAGAGTGGAAACAGGGCTGAAGAGGTTCAGTGATGTGCCAAAGGCTGCACGATGAATGTTAAATTGAGTACTTGAACCCAAGCAATCTGGTGTCAAGCTCCTTTGCTTTCCCAGAATCCTCCTGCCTTTTCAGGAACAGTGAACTTCACTTGGACCCATTAGACCATCTCCAGAGGAACTCAAGCCTCTGTCTTAGTCAGGGTTTCCATCACTGTGAAGAGACATCATGACCATGGCAACACTTAAAGGAAAATATTTAATTGAGGCTTGCTTACAGTTCAGAGATTTAGTCCATTATCGTCATAGTGGTAAGCATGGAGGCTGGGAGTATGGCAGTGTGCAGGCAGACATGGTGCTGGAGAGGAGCTGAGTTCTACATCTGGATCCACAAGCAGCAGGAAGAGAGAGTGAGCCACTGGGCCTGGTTTGAACTTCTAAAACCTCAAAGTGCACCCCCAGTGACACACTTTCCCCAACAAAGCCACACCTCCTGATAGTGTCACTCCCTATGAGCCTATGGGGGCCATTTTTCTTCAAACCACCACACCTCTTAAACTCACCTGTTAGCTGACAAGAAGCCTCTGAACCACATTGTGAGCCATCCCCACGTTCTGGACAAGGACACAACCATGGAGCCTTTACCTGGAGCCAGGTCTTTGGTTCCCATCCGCAGCTTCCCTACCCACCCACTATCCATCCCACCACTTGTTTTGGGCCCTACAGCCTTCTCTTGCCTTATGGGATGCTGGCTGAGGAGGTTGGTGACACAGATACAGGTGTTTCTGGACCAGAAGCCTTGCCGGGAGCTTTCAAGAGGGATACACTGGGGCCTTTCTACCCAAGAGAAGCCCCTTTAAGAGGGTACCACACGCCACAAACATCCTTCTCCTCCAGATCCAGAGGCCTCTCCCCAAGCCACTCCACCCCCATCTGTTTGTGCTGAGATCAAATAAACAACTTCCATCCAGGAAGGGTTAGGAGCAAATTGGGAATTCTTTTTCAGAAGCACAAGTTGATTGGGAACAATTCCAGATGACTAGTTATGACTTCAAGGGGAATTCACAGAGTTGATACAGTTTTGGAAGAGGGACCCTGCTTATAAAATAGGCCATCTCACAGCTCTGTGTCTAATAATTTAATTAGCTCCATACATAGTTAGACGTTATCAGAGTCGGTGCAGCATGGCGAATAGATGGTTTTGCAATCAGCGTGCGGAAGGCTTGGCAGTCTGTTCCTGGGAGTAGCAGTTGGCTCAGGCGGCTGTGCAGAGGCTGGATAGAGTCAGGGCTCCCCTGGGCTGCCACCAGCAAATCCTCGTAGAATCACATCACATAGCCATTTTCCATTTGATTGCAGCTCAGAAAACTCTTCAGTTCAGCCAGCATTTTTGTGTGTAATTGTGTGGATATGCGTGTGTGTTCGTATGTATACAGCTGTGCATGTGTGTGCCTGGCGGACAGCCAGGTATGGTTCCTCAAGTACTCTCCACCAGTGACCCTGAGCTTGCCGAGTGGGTTAGGCCAGCTGGCCATCGAGCTCTGGACACTTGCCTGTCTCTGCTTACCACATATCGGGGTGACAAACAGGAACCTCTCTCCCTACCCCCAGTTTACTCAGCTCAATTTGGGGAGTTTTGTTTGTTTGTTTTTATGTTTATCTATTGGTGGGGCATGCACATGGAGGTCAGAATCCTTGTTCAGGTTGTTTCTCTCCTTCCGTCAGGCGGCTTCTGGGGATTGAACTCAGCTCCTCAGTTTGAAGGCAAGTACCTTTCCCGAGAAGCCATCTTGCTGCCCCTCGGGATTTTGGAAGTTAACTGAGTTGATTTCATTGGAGTGGAGGAGTTTGAACAGACACAATGGAGAGAGGCAAATACCTTGTCCTGTGCACTTGGTTCCACCACGGCCCCTCGTCTCTTCCCTATTGTTTCATCTGGACTTCTCTGCTCCGAGCAGTTCTACTTATTATGTATGTGTGCGTGTTGGAATAATTTAAATACTGCTTATGATAATGCCATTTCATAACTGCTTCAGGGTTTATGTCCAGGGAAGAAGTACTAAAAATATATCATGACACTATCGTCACACTGACCTTACCAACCATTCCTTCTCAGTCAATATCCCATCCAAGGCAAACCTTTCCCACACGTCCCCAAAGAATGCTTTTTAGCGGCTGGTTTGTTTGAAGAGACCCAGTGAGTGTCGCACGTCAGTCTTCTCAGCCCTACTAAGCAGCACACAGTCTTCATCTCCAACTGTGGCATTGATCTTGATTGTTCTCCCGACTGGATGGAGAAATAAATACTCCGGAGACTGACAAAGCACAGCGCCCTGTGTCTCTGTGCAGATGTTTCTAGAAAGGTTTAACCGAGGGGGACCCCACTCTCTCCCTCCCTCTTTCGTCCACTGTGATGTGAGCTGCTCTGCTCCACCACCCTCCCCACCACGAACCTCCATTGTAAGTTGTTCAGCCGGATCCTGTTGTCCCAGTGACATGGAAGGAGCTAACACAGCAGCCCACTCCACTCCACAGGCCGTGTGCTTCACGAGTCTGCTAGGAAACCAAGCCATTAATGCTGCGCACTTCTCACTGTGAGTTTGACCGACTGTGTCTCTACAGTTCCACAGAACGTGTTCTGTCTCCCCTATGCTGTCCCATAAAAATGAAGAGACTTGATTGGAGTCAGGTTATTTGCTATTTGTTTTGTGGGCGTTCATCACTGGCAGCTCTGGGGTGCTCCTGCTGTGTGGCCTCAGAATGCACACAGTGTCGGTGGAGTCAGCCTAGCGCCATTCCAGTCCGTCAAGACGAGGCCAGCCAGATCTGCCCATGCTAACGTTGCCATCGTGGCGTAGGTCCATTTTCAGATCAGGGTTGCCCAGACAACCAGATTTATTAGACACTTTAAAGATGAAGAAACGTAAGCATCTGTTAGTTGTGACTTCCCATTTATAGCACCAGATTTCACTTTCTGATTTTTCCACCTCATCGGACTGCTCTTTGCTCCTGTCTAGAAATGACTGGTCCCCTCAGGACGGTGTAGTGACATGGAGACCTGCTCTGGGGCTGGTGAGCTGGTGTGCTGTGTTTATTGGTTTGTTTCTTTGTTTTGGGACAGGGTTTCGGTGCTGGCTTTATCTCCCAGTCTCCCTGACTCTGCCACCCAAATCCTGTGGTTTACAGATGTGCACCGGAGCCCCCGGCTTCATCTGGAGTCCGGTGCTATACCACTGTTGCTGAACTGGGTTCCTTCTGCCCAGCATGCAGTACGTCAACCACTGAAATGACAAGACAGTTTACCCCGGGGCTGCCAAACATGCAGCCCAGGAGAGCCCACTGCCTCCCCAAGGGTGGAGTTGTGGCTATTTGTGGGCTGAGACAAGGGGAAGGTGGATGTTACAGAGAGCGTGTGAGATGGGTCGTCTAAATGGTTTATTCAGACTTGTCTTGTCTTCAGCCGCCCACAACTCCAGACTCATCCCACTAAGAAAGTATATGTTGGGGTGGTTTGGACTATTTGGTCTTGTTTTGTTCGCAAGGCAGGATCTCTCACAATGTAACGTGATGTTTGCCTTGAACTCATCCTCCTGTCTCAGCCCATAAGTGCCGAGTCACTGGCATGAACCACCATGTGTCCACTGTGGAAATCAAACATTTTGAAATTGTTATTTCTTTCCTTGTTTTATTCTTTCCCTCTCTCCCTCCTTCATGATTTTAAGTGATTTTTTTGAAAACATTTTTACTTACGTATATGAGCGTTTGCCTGCTTGTATGCCTGGTGCATGCCTGGTGCCCCTAGAGGCCAGAAGAGGCTATCAGATCTTCTGGAACTGGAGTTGCAGGTGATTGTGAGCTGCCACAAGGATGCTGGGAACTGAACCTGGGTCCTCGGCAAGAGCAGCTTCTGCTCTTTACTGCTGAGCCTTCTCTCCAGCCCTTCCTTTCATGGTTTTAGGTTGATAGACAAGTTGTTTTTACAGTAGGTCTGAACTCCTGGGTGATAAGTTTTTTTCACCCCGAAGGCCTCTCCGCCAACACAGAAAACCAAATCAGACCGAATCAGGAAAAGCCCAGGTTTAATGGGTAAAGCATTCCCAGGTGATTCCCCGGCCCCTCAAAGAGGAGATGGGCTCAGAGGCCGGAAGAACCACGTGTCTGTTTTCTGGGATGCTGCTTATATACCCTGTGGGAGTGGTCCTGAGCCTCTCTGAGGAGGAGCTGTGTTTGGCGGGCTTTGAAGGGGCGGGTTTAGGGGAAGAGATGGGGAGGGGAGTTGAGGTGGATCTTCCACCAGGCTCCTTCTGAACACTGGGTTTTCCAATGCTTTTGTCCGTGGGTCAAGGTGACCTTAGTTGAGCATGTGCGCATGTCTATCTTTCTGGGGATGAGCTCTCAGATTTCCCCACAACCTACTTGAGATTCGCTTCTTCTTAGCCTGTTCTCAAATGAAACATCTTTCGAGAGACTAAGACCAAGTGCCCCAGCTCTCACCACCATGTCACAGTGTCCCCAGGCAGGGCTGGGAACTCTGCCCAACTGTGATTCCTAGGAATGTCCGCTCAGTTATAGATTCCTAATCTGGAGGTCATCGGGGACAGAGTCAACATGGCAGCGTGCCCTGCTCTTCAGCTCCGGATCATTAACATGTGTTGAATGACCGAACCTGGTGACTTGGTTGTTCTGATCCTTACTTGGCTATTTTCTAAAGGGCATGAGAAGTGGACCTTTGCAGGGCTGGTCTCAGATTTGGTTGGATGCTAGGACAGTAGCTGCCCAGTGTAAGCGTTTCATGACGGGATTGTTATCATTCATGGACTTTAACAGCTATTTCCAGTGTCCCTGTAGTTAGCACGGAGTCCAAATTTGAATGCTGAGATCCTCACCCCTAAGGGACATTGTTAGGAGGCAGGGCCTTTGGTGAACAGGAAACCAGCAGCCCATCCCAGGCCTTGCTTTAGCTACCAGTTTAGGCTGTTTTATTATAGGAGCCCCATTACCAGGCTGTGGTGGTACATGCCTTTAATCCCAGCACTCAGGGGGCAGAGGCAGGCAGATCTCTGAGTTTGAGATCAGTGTGGTCTACAGAGCAAGTTCCAGGAGAGCCAGAGCTACACAGAGAAACCTTATCTTGGAGAACCAAAAAATAAAATAAATAAAAAATTAAATTCGCATCTATCTATCTGTCTGTGTGTGTGTGTGTGTGTGTGTGTGTGTGTGTGTGTGTGTGTGTGTATGTGTGTGTGTATGCTCGCGCGTGTGCGCACCAGGTCATTAGGCTTGAAGGCAAGTACCTGCCCCTCCTCAGCCATGTTGCCAGCCTAAGACGTGCCTTTTCGGATGTAAGTAGCATCCCCCTCCTGACTCCATTCTCTTTAAAATACACTGAAAGCCTGTTCCATAGATTCTTGATATGATCTGAAGAAAGGCTCCAATAGCTCAGTGTAGTAACACAAACCTGTCCTCTCAGACTTGGAGAGAGGAGACAGGAGGATCAGGAGTTCAAGGTCATCTTCAGCTACCTAGTGAATTGGAGACCAGCCTAAGCTAAATAAGGCCTTGTCTCAAAAAACCAAAAGCCAGGCACAGTGGCTTACATCTGCAGTCCTAGCACTCGAGAGGCTGAAGTAGGGGAAATGAAGTGAGCTGGAAGCCAGCCCAGGCTACAAAGTGAGTTTCAGGTCAGTCAGGGTCACCCTGCCTCAAAGGTGGGGCACTCAGAAGTGGTGGTGTAGCCTTGTAACTCTAGAACTTGGAAGTAGAGGAGAATCAAAAGTTCAGGACAGCCTCAGCTACCCCATACCTGGTGAACTTGAGGCTAGCCTGGACTACATAAGACTCTGTCAAAAAGTCAAAACTGAAGTTGTCTGTGAAAATCAGGAATAAGGAAAGCCACTGAATTCAAAGTGTCTCAAACACCTTGCTGTGGGACTCAAGTCACACTGGCTGAAGTCCTATGAAAATGATGCCTGTAGGCCACCCCAGGACTAGTTCAGACAAGTAAGTATTAAAGACCTTTCCCTGTTCTGACCTCTCCTAAGGAATGTTACATGCCTAGTTCCCAGGACAGACTCTAAGAATGGTACTAATGGAGTGTGCCTCTCGCAGTCCAGGAATCGGATGAGAAAGGCAAGCTGGATGTGCAGAGCAGCCAGCTTGGGTGAAATAGACCGCGCTTGTAGCATGGGAACCCAGGCTCATCTTCCAGAGAGCTGCGCCTTCCCAGTAGCTGGAAGCTGATGTTCCAGAACTGTCTGGCTTTAATTGCTTTGATTTATCTGTTTGGAATTAACTTTTTCTCTGTGGGATGCCCCATTTTCTGGCTCCCATCCACAAAATATGAGCTCAAAAACATTAGAGAATATCATGAGAGATCATCGGAGCCTGCTCCAAGGCAGGCAGGCCCTCCATGAAGGGCCTTGTTTGTGACAATGATTTCCTGATATGGAGGAAACCAAGGAGAGCTGAACACATGAGGCTCATTTGAGGTGAGGAAGCGGCCATCCAGGGCCTCCCAGATCAGTTTTGCTGCACTGGATCTACAGTGGCTTTCCAAACCAGTTTTCTTCAAATTATCTCCTCTTTTAATGCAAAACAAAACAAAACCAAAAACAAAAACAAAACAAAAAAAACCTTAATGGTATTTCATAGTACCTCATAAGTGGAAACTGACTATCACCATGAAGATAATTTTTAAATTGCAATAAAAATCAAACAGTGTGCTAAATTTAAAAATTAAAGGGAACAACGAAAAGCAAATAGTATGTCCAATACTTTTTCAAAACAGCACGTCAAGAGGCGAAGGAGGAGATGCAGCTGGTGGGGTGTGTGTGTGCTCTGCATGCGTGAGGACCTGAGTTTGGGTCCCCACAATCCACGTAAGAAGCCAGGCACAGCAAGGCTGCACCTGTAACCTCAGCATGGGGACGCAGAGACAGGGGGATCCTGAGCTCACTGGCCAGCTAGCTAGCTGTGCCGTGTGATTTCTGTCAACTGGACACCAGTTCCAGTCATTTGGGAAGCGGGAACCTCACTTGAGAAAATTCCTCCACTAAATTGGTCTGTGGGCAAGCCTGGGGCATTTTCTTAATTGATGATTAGAGTTGGGGGGGCCCAGCTCAATATGGGCGGTGCCATCCCTGGGCTGGTGGTCCTAGGTATTATAAGAAAGTAGGCTGAGCGAGCCATAAGGAGCAAGCCAGCAAGCAGCCCATCTGCATCAGTTCCCGCCTCTAGGTTCCTGCCTTGCGTTCCCCTCCTGACGTCCCTGGATGATGAACTATAAATTGTAAGCTGAAATAAATCTTTTCCTTCCCAAGTTGCAGGCTTGTTTTTTATTTGTTTGTTTGTTGTTTGTTTGTTTGTTTTGAGATTGACTCTCTACATAGCCCTGGCTGTCCTGGTACTCACTCTGTAGACCAGGCTGGCCTTGAACTCACAGATCCATCTACTTCTGCCTCCGAGTACTAAGATTAAAGGCCCACAACCCCACATTTGTCTCCACAGGTTCCTTTTAAGTCATGGTTTTTCATCACAGCCTAACTGAGACACTGGCCAAACTGGTGAACTCCAGATTCAGAGACCTTGTCTCAAAAAATAAGGTGGCATGTAGTAGGTAGCCATTCCAGCTTTGACCTGGAAATACCACCCCCAATGAGACTTCGGTAACGGTCACTCCAACAAGGCGGGGCAAGAGAGGACCCTGAAGACCTGAGATCCGGATGCACCAGCTCTCTTGGTTCCTAGACCCTGAACGCTGGAGGTAGACGGAGCAGAGTTCTCCAGAGAACACTGCTGGACTGTGCTACACCTTTCCCAAACCCTGTAAACTATCCCTTCACTTGTGAGTTACCCCACAAAATAAACCTCCCTTTTAACTACGTGGAGTGGCCTTAATAATTTCACCAATAGTAGTGAAAATGAAAGAAAAGAAAGAAAGAGAAGAGAGAAGAAGAGAGAGGGAGGGAGGGAGGGAGGGAGGGAGGGAGGGAGGAAGGAGGGAAGGAAGGAAGGAAGGAAGGAAGGAAGGAAGGAAGGAAGGAAGGAAGGAAGGAAGGAAAAAGACTCTAAGAGATGGCTCAGGAGAACAAGGCATGTGCTGCCGATCCTGATGCCCTGAGCTCAATCTCAGGGACCTACATGATGGAAATAGAGAACCAATTCCAGTAAGTTGTCCTCTGACTTCCATCCACATGTGTGCTAGGGCATGGTGTACACACACACACACACACACACACACACACACACACACACACGTTGAAAAAGTAGAGAGCAACTGAGGGAGAAGCCTGAGGTCAACCTCTGGCCTCTATGTGCATGCACACATATTAACACATGCATGCCTGCACACGGGCACAGACACATGCACACGTATGTACACACATATGTACACACGCAGGCACAGATACATGTACAACACAAATTCACATCCGGGAAGGCTGAGGCAGGAGGCTCATTGCAAGTTCAAAGCTAGCCTGGGCTACAAAGTGAGACCCTCTCTGAGGGAGAGACAGAGACAGGACAGACAGAGAGAGACAGGACAGAGAGAGACAGAGAACACTTAGAATTAAAAAAATATACCAGATTTATCAGAAAGACATAGTTTCTATTTTTTAAATTCTACTTGGCATTAGTAAAAGAGAACAGTTTCATCCTCACTATTAAAAGGAGAGAAGTGTGCACCCTGACGTCCTCCTAGGTTTTGATTCTGCCGATGCTACCCCACAGGAGCGGGACCAAGAGGGCACAACCTGCTCATTAGAGCGTGTTTTGTGTTGAGATGGCATCCGTCACACTGTCCATCCACACAGCGGAACACGCACAGGCAAGAGCCACCATCGGGATGGTGTAGATCATCCTGATCACTGGGATGTACTTTGTAAATGGAGCAAAGTGAAATATTGTTTAAATGAAGTTTTTAAAACATAGAAACAAAATTTTAAAATCCATCTCTGCTCTTACAAGGATTAAACAAATCCAGAGGGATTCGGCAGGTGGTATGGGTGCCTCTAGGGAACAGAGTTGTGTTATATCTAGGAGTCAAGAAATACTTATTAAATGTGTTAGAAAAATATAGCTTCTAGATGTAGGAAGGAGAGTCTTTGAATATCCTTTTGTTTGGCATTTTTGAACTTTGAATTAGGTGAGTTATGGAAGACAGAGTAACAGCCTTGCAGAGGGCCGTGTGCTGACACCAGGAACACACACACTTGTTATCCTACACACCACCAAGGAACTGAGCTGACTGGTGGAATGAGGTGTGCAATCAGCTAGCCTCCAAACAAGGTTCTTCTGGGCAAGCACTTACAGGTGGAGAAGCGGGGAGACCCGATGGCCCGTGTCAGAGAGAATTGGAGAGAGGAGAGGAAAGGGACGAGGTTCCACAGAAAGCTGCTGAGTCCAGTGGTCTTCGGGTACAGCTTTACTAACGTCACAGCCAGTGGGACATCGGAGTCCAGGCAAGAAAGGCTTCAGACCCACCAGAAAAAGTGAACTTGCTACTCTTAAAGGTCCCTGGGGGAGGAGGAGGCCCTGGACTGTGAGGACACAGGGTTGGTGAACATGTGATCTATCGGCATCCTGCACTCGGATTGCCTCAGATTCCCCAGTGACAAAGCGTAGGGAGAGCTGGCCATTTTTGAGAGCTGTGGGGAGAGGAAGCCTGGAGGAGGGTGTGACGTCCAGGGAGTCTGGTCTGTAATAACAGCACTGCTGGCTTTGAGGTTGGAAGAAGCTGCCGAGAAAAAGCCAAGGAATGCAGGCACCTCTGACGCAAAGGGACAGATCTTCCTGGTGTCTCCGGGAGGAACACAGCCCCAAGTCTCGATCTTAGCCCCACGAGACACATTCCAGCCTTCTGACCTTGGGAAATCTAATGGAAGAAACTGACGTGTTTGTTTTGTTTTTGAGACAGGGTCTTAATGTGTCACTCCAGCTGGCCTTGAACTTGCTATGTAGACCAGGCTGGCCTCAAACTCACAGAGCTTGCTTCTGTCTCCCAAGTGCTGGGATTAAAGTCATGAACCATCACATCCAGCAAAATGAGCTGATTTTTTTTATAGGTCATAAACAGTTTATTCGAAGGTAATTTGATGGTCCCAACATGTGTATTTAATAAAACAAAGTAGCAACTTCCTTGCTGTGTCGTGTGACCTCACCAGACAGGACTTTGACCAGGTTTACAGTACCAGATAGGAATTCCCTCCTGTGTATTAGGCCTCAAATTCAATTTAAAACTTGAGAAATTGGTTACCACCACAACGTTCATGCCACTCTTACACCAGTGGGTACATAGCAAGTTGGAGGTTAAGGCTAGCCTGGGCTATGTGAGACCCTGTCTTTAAATTAATTAACTAAATTTAAATGATGCAATAATGTAAACTGGGCTGAAGTAGGAGAATCTCATGGTCAAGGTTAACTAATACTACATACAGTAAGATCCTGTCTCTCACCACCATCAAAAAAGAATAAATAAAATAAAACCACTTAAGTAGAACAAGACAATGTAAATGCCTGGATTAAAAAAACAAAACACACTGTAGACGAATTCTAAATGGTCTTATTAAATAAAAAACACAGGGCCAGATATAGGGGTGAAAACCTGAGAGATCAGGGAAATAGGGAAAGCCACAAGCTAACCTCACCTCACTGACACCTCAGCTTCTAAAGAGACCTATCTCCTGTACACCCACGCCTATATGACTTTCTGTTCTGCTCTCTCATTGGCTTTCTCAGCCCAGCTATATCACTTTTTCTTCCTGCCCAGCTCCGTCACTTCCTATCTATCTGTCCAGACCTCCAGACCTCTATGGTTAGTGCTGAGATTAAAGGTATGTGTCACTATGCTTGGCTCTGTTCCCCAGTGTGGCCTTGAATTCACAGAGATCCAGACAGATCTCTGCCTCCCGAGAGATAGGATTAAAGGTGTGTGCTACCACTGCCTGACTTCTATGTTTACTATAGTGACTGGCTTTTCCCTCTGATTCTCAGATAAATTTTATTGGGGCAAACAGTATATTGGGGGCCACAATACATCACCACAACAAACGGTACTGGGAGGCAGAGTCAGGAGGAGCTCTGAGTCAAGGCCATCCTGGTCTACATAGTAAGTTCCAGGATAGCCAGAGGTATATGGTGAGACCCTGTCTCAAAAAACCAAAACCAAAACCAAAACGGAACAAAACACCACAAACCAACAAGCTTTTTGAGAGTCAATTTCCAGAATGTGTCCAAGGGGGCGGAAGTTACTTGGTGGCTTCGGAAAGTCACTGTTGATTGGGGACAGTAGTCTCGAAGTGTTTGGAGATGTTTGCTTGTTTGTTTCTTTATGGTTCTATTTTGTTTTACAGTGATGAGGATTAAAGCTGGGGTCTTGTTTGTGCTAGGCTCATGTTTTTATGATTCTTCTAAGTCTTTGTTTACCAAATCTTATCTCCTCAAATCCAAGTGCCTTCTCCATGGTGCCAGGCTGCTGCTGCTGGAGCCTTTGATCCTGAGCATGGGATGGCCTACCCAACTCCCAGTATCCATAGGGCTGTGGATAAGCAGCAGGATTCCAACAGTCCTATTGATCCAGGCCTAATATCTCACAGGGGGAAGTTCTTCTAAGAAACACAAAGTTCTTATAGTCTGAATGAATGAACAAAAACTTTTCGATTTAAAAACAAAAGACTTCCCGTGGGAACACTGAGCTTTTATTTTCCAGTCAAGAATAAAGGTCTGGTCTTTAAATGCCTGCTCATGCCATGATGGATCATTTCATGGGGTAGGCAAGTATTGTCTCAGCAGTTCGTACCTGTGGTGGCCTCCTGGTGAGTCAGAGTTTTGCTCTAACAGCCTGACTATGGAAATGAGGCCTTCTTGTGGTACTAAACAGGGCCTCTGGAGCCTTGACATTCTCTTCTGGTGTATGCCCGGACTCATCACTGAGTAACTCCCTCTCCCTAAGTTTCAACATCAGCACCAAAATCATCCTCCCAACATTCTTCACCCAGGTCACAACGGTGACCCAAAGAAACTCGAAAGTCAAGACATCACCCGATTTGCCATTTCTCAGTGACTACTTCCTTATGCTGATTAGAAAAACAAACAACAAAACCCACTGCGTTATGTCATCAACCAGCAGGCAGACCGTATCTATGTCTATCAGAGTGCTCACGCTCATCACTGGCCACAGGGATCTTGCCGACATTTTCCTTACTCTGCTCTGAGCATCCGTGGTGACATTTCTCTGGAGACAGGGCTGACAAGTGATCAGGAAACTTAGCAATTCTGTGCTCCACAGTGAAATAGCATCATGTAAGTAATTTTTCTTCTGTAGAGTTTCCTTTTTTACCTCCTAAAGTGGTATGCTCTTGTTCTAACATCAAATCACTTGGATAGCCTTTATAGGACACTGTAGGACTCTGTTCAAAATGGGACTTGAGATGGTATAAGCTTGCCCCAGGATGTGAGAGCATCTCAGAATTATGTGATACAGGACAGCATAGGCTCCCTCTCATTGAGGGCGGACCAGTTTCAAACAACTTTCCCCATCCATGTGTGCTCGATTCAGATGTGTGATCTGCATCACTTCACAATACTAGTAGGCAGTTCTGGGAGATTCATTAATTTGATGTCACACTTGCTCAAAGGCGAGTGCTTTTCAAAATCAAAACATACCCACGTTCTGTGGAGCACACCCGTAGTTACTGCCCTTGGGAGGTAGAAGCCAAAGAATTGGGGGTTCAAGGTCATCTTCAGCTACTTCATGGATTTGAGGCCAACCTGGGCTATAAGAGACCCTGTCTCAAAAAAACTAAAAATGGACATTCCGTAAGCAAATGATAGTGACAATAAAATTGCTGTCCCCAGAGGACCCTGCCCCCAGCTCCTCCACAGCTGCCCCTATTTTCAATCTTTGGTCTGCAGTGTGCTTGATTGGATTTTTTTTTCTTTTTGAGATAGTGTCTCACTGTGGAGCCCTGGCTGTCCCGGAACTCACAGAGATTCACCTGTGTCTGTCTCCTGAGTGCTAGGATTAAAAAGTGTGGCACCACACCCTGCAAAAACTATTTTTGAAGAATTTAAGCAGAAACCTGGTTCCAATGCACATTATGTATTCTTATGTATGCAAAGTGAGTGATCCTCCACCTCCAATAGGATGGTTTTGTTTATTGACTAGAATGTTGCAGATGCATGGAATATTTGAGACTCCATTCTGGCAAACTGCTCTGTTTTTTCCCACAGCACTTGTAACCTTCTGGCGGAGTATTTACTTGTTTATTTTTGTTGCATTGAAGGCCTGTCAGCCCTCCCTTCTTGGCACGGGAAGGCACAGATTTTGTCTGTATCTATGGCTGTACTCTCCCCGTGGACACATGCCTGGCGTACAGTGGGGGTGCCGTAATGTCTATCCAAGCTTTGGGCAGCGCAGGCAGAGTGTGACTTCTGAACAACGTCTGTGACCAGCCGCACAGAGAGCACCAAGGACTGGATTCTGGGTCTCTCATCTCAGCCATCCTCAGGGGAAGATTGCCTCAGGCTGGCTCCCTGCGGTGACAAGATGGCTGTCAGAGGCAGAATTCTTTTCTCCACATCTGTAAGGGAAGAGTAGGCTCTTAGGGGGCAGGAGAGGTGGCTCGGTGGTTAAGAGCACTTGCTCTGGCATTGGACCCAGGTTTGGTTCCCAGCTCCTGCATGATGGTTCACAACCATGCATAATTCCAGTTCCAGAGGATCCAAAGCCCTCAGATTCTGACCTCAGAGGGCACCAGGCATGCATAGGGTGCACATATCTATATGCCGGGAAACCACCCATACACACACAATAAATAAACGACTAAACATAATCTTTAATCATAATTCTAGGCACTTGATAAGCCAACTCAAGTGCTGTGCCCTCAGTACTGGGTGGGAAGGTTGATCGCCATCTACTCACAGAGAGAACGGCTTAACCTAATCAAGATCCACTTTCTTGTTGATGTGGTGGTGCCTTACACCTGTGATCCCAGTGCTCAGACAGCTGAGGCAGAGAATTGCCGCGAGTTTGAGACCAATTGGGGCTACGTAGTAAGTTCTAGGCCAGCCAAAGCTGTAGGGTGAGATACTTCATCTCTGTGCCCCCCAGTGTCCTGGGGTGGGGAGAGTAGATGAGTCAGCACAGTGCTTGCCTGGTAGCATGAGGCCCCAGGGTTGATCCTCAGCACCAGATAAAACCAGGCATGGGAGCACATGTCTATGATCGTGGTACTGGAGAGGCAGGGGCAGGAGAGTCAGGCGTTCAAGGTCATCCTCTGCTATGTAGAGAGTTTCAGGCCAGTCTAAGCAACATGATCCTGTCTCAAGCAAAACAGCAAAATTTCAATGTCTTCTCCCTGAGAGCCAAGATTGGGTGTGGATAGAGACCTGCCAAAAGTGAAGTCGGAGATGGAGTGGTAGGTGGGAAGCCACCCATTCCCACCCTGTCCTACCCCACTCCCACCCCATCCCCACCCATTCCTACCCTGTCCCACCCCATCCCACCCATCCCCACCCATCCCACCCCTCCCCACCCATTCCCACCCATCACCACCTTATTCCCACCCATTCCCCCACCCATCCCCACCCCATTCCCACCCCTCCCCACCCATTCCCACCCATCACCACCTTATTCCCACCCATCCCCACCCCATCCCCACCCATTCCCACCCCACTCCCACCCCATCCCCACCCCGTCCTATCCCACTCCCACCCCATCCCCACCCCACTTCCACCCATCCCCACCCATCTCCACACCTTCCCCACCCCACCCCCACCCATCCCCACCCCACTCCCCCCCCATTTCCACCATCCCCACCCCACTCCCCCCCATTTCCACCCCTTCCCCTCCACCCAACACTGCTGCTTCAGAACGTAGCAAACAGTTCAGAGCATGAAAAGTCAAGACTCATCTTCCACTCTTCCTTCCACCCCAGTTGCCGAAGTAACCGGAAGACATCACTTTATCGAGCATCTGTTGAGGGCAGAGCACAGTGAGAGATGTGAATGGGAACTGCCAAGACCTGTGAGCTCTGGAGTTGGACTTGAGTTTGAAGCTGTAGGGAAGCGAAGCAGTTTTTGACATGGTGTCTAGACCAGGTGGGAGCCAGGGACAGGGACCCAGTAAACCAGCCATTCAGAGGTAAATTGTACTGTGTGTAGGAGCTGAATGCAGCAGTGAATAGTTGGTGCAAACCCCCGCTCACAGAATCTGCCTCCAGGCAGGGGAGATGGGTATTACCAGAGCATGGGCGGAGCAGGGAACTGTGTCCCCCAGTCTATGGGCCCCGGCTCTCTCCTCTATTCTCATCCTGTTCCTGGACTTGAGTAAGTGGCCCGCCTTTGATTTGGCCATCAGGTACAGTACTGATGTATCCCGGAATCTGGCCTGGGGCCCTCTTAACTCACTCTCTAGCTACACTTCGTCTGCAGCGCCTCATCCAAGCCAAGCTCTTCCTGATGGGAAGAAAGTGGGAGGGGTGAGAGGAAGGGAGAAGGGAAAAGAAAAGGATGGAAAAGCGTTCTAGAAGCGTGCCCACCCATCAGACTGTGTTGTTAATAGTGTCAGGAGGGACGTAGACATATGTGCATGAGTGTGCGTGTGTGTGTGTGGGTGTGTGCACGTGTGTGGGTACACAGGGGCGTTGGTGATTGTCTTCCACGACGGCTCCCTACCTTATGGGTTGAGGCAAGGTCTCCCATTTGAATCATGAGCTCCGTGATCCTGCTAGTCCAGTTACCAAGCTTGCCCTGGTATCCTGTGTCTCCTCCTCAGAGCACTAGGATTACAGGCCACACCACTTCAGAGCTACCCAGGGAAGAGAAAGCCCTCCCCTGAGCTTGTGCTCTGCTTCCCCCTGCCCCCCGGCTCTTTCCTCTTCTCTCTGGACATGGAGTCCAAAGGGTCAAGAAGCTGAACCCGTGTGTAGTCCTTGCATCTCCCTCTTAGATCCCAGAATTCTCTTCAAAAACGGCTCCAATCAGGACCCATGCAGTACTTCATTTCTGGAACAGTCTTCTGGAAGACCACTACAGTACTGAGACCCAGAAGTGGTCATGGGGTGTTGGGATGTGTGGCTGAGGTTGGCTTTGCCCACTGGACATCCACATGTGTCTCTTAAAGGGCCACTGCAGTGCTTAGGCCTGGGAGTGGTCATGGGGTGCTGGGGTGTGTGGCTGGGGTTGGCATTGCCCACTGGGCATCCACAGGTCTCTCTTGAGGCCTTCATGCCCTGCCAGAGACAGCAGGAGGGGAGTTGCTGCCCTGTTTCTCACTCCAGTATAAAACCCCAACAAGATGGAGGGTTCTGATTTGACCTTGGCCTTCCAGGGCAGTTATCTGTCAGCGTAGACAGACAAAATATATTCTATTGAACACTCTGTGGGTTTCATTCTTGGTCAGTACACAGATATCTGGAATGTGAGCCTTCATTTATTCATTCATCCAGCCTATGCAAATGGTAAGGGCTAGGGGTGTGTGTGGGGGGGGGCAGCTTCGCTGTACTTGAGAGGGGACACGTGGTAAAAACAGTGGTGAAGCCAGCTGACTTCATGAGGAGCACTTGTGACTTTCCCTAGTGAATGCTCTCTGCTGCCCCTACCCTCACCCCTGGCCTCCTCCTTCTGTGTGCTCAGATGGCCTGGCCTCACACCACCAGCAGGAAGTGTAGAAAATGAAAGTATACTAGCTCCAAAAGGTAATCGGGGGCTGGCGGTGCACACTGGTTGGTAGTGTTTGCCTCTGTGCTCGAAGCCCGGGGTTCAATTGCTGTCGCCCAGGTGTGGTGGTGCACACCTGTGATCCTAGCACTGGGAAGGTGGAGGCAGGAGCATTAGAAGTTTAAGGGCATCCTCAGCCACATAGCAAGTTCAAAGCCAGTATGGGATATATACATATGCAAGGACAGCATGATAAAACAACCAAGCAACAGTTAAAGTGACTTAATAAAATATGATGTAATTCCCTGGGAGGCATCAAAATACATCTAAAGGGATTATTTGATATGAACATCACACTTCACTGTTGTCTATGCAGTGTGGGTTTGGGGTCTATCAGGACTGAAATCCATGAAGAATCTTGGGAGTCTTCTGTTTCATTTTTCTGAGAAAGAGCTTCTGGAACACTCCAGCTGATGTTGGTCCCCTTTAAAAATGACTGTTTCTCAACCTAGATGCCCCTCACCCGAAGAATGGACAAAGTAAATGTGGTACATATACACAATGAAGTATTACTCAACTGTAATCAGTGACATCATGAAATTTGCAGGCAAATGGATGGAACTAGAAAGTATCATCCTGAGTGAGGTAACCCAGACCTGGAAGGACAAACATGGTGTATGTTCTCACTCGTAAGTGGATACTAGATGTAAAGCAAAGGATAAGCAGACTACAACCCACAGCTCCAGGGAGGCTAGCTAACAAGGAGGACCCTAAGAGGGACGCATGGATCACCTTGGGAAGGGGAAACAGAGAAGATCTCCATGAGTAAACTGAGGACAAGGGGGGACAATAGAGGTGAGGGGATGGGGGATGAGAACATGAGGGAACAGGATGGTTGAACTGGGGGAGGGACGGAGCGGGAGAGCAATGAAAGAGATATCTTGATAGAGGGAGACATCATGGGGATAGGGAGAAACCTGGTGCTAGGGAAATGCCCATGATTTCACAGACAACCCCAGCTTAGACTACTAGCAATAGTGGAAAAGGGACCTGAACTAACCTACCCTGGTAATCAGATTAGTGAATACTAATTAATGTCATCATGGAGCCTTCATCTAGTAACTGATGGAAGCAGATGCAGAGATCCACAGCCAAGTACCAGGCAGAGCTCCGGGAGTCCAGTTGAAGAGAGGGAGGAGGGATTCTATGAACAAGGCAGGTCAAGATCATGATGGGAAACCTACAGAGACAACTGAACCAAGCTCGTAGGAACTCATGAACTTTAGATCGACAGCTGTGGAACGTGCATGGGACCTGACTAGGCCCTCTGCACACGGGACACTTGTGTAGCTGGGTCTGTTTGAGGGGCCCCTGGCAGTGGGATCAGGATCATCCATGGTGCATGAGCTGGCTTTCTAGAGCCCATTACCTATGGTCGGACTCCTTGCTCAGCCCTGATGCAGGGGGGAGGGCTTAGTCCTGCCTCAACCAAATGTACCAGGCTTTTGGAGGAGGGATGGGGGGTGGGTCAGGTGAGGGAGGCTGGGGGGGAGGAGTGGGAGGAGGGATGAGAGGGGGGGTGTCTGTGGTTGGTATGTAAAAATGAATTTTAAAAATTCTTAAATAAATTTAAAAATGGCTGTTTCATAATGACAATGACCATCCTTAAGTTCCAGCAACTTTCAGTCCTTTTGTCTCTCCCTGGGAGAGATCCCAACATCCCCCTGTGGGGAACTCCTCACTTCGCTCCTCACCCTCAGCATGGAGAGGCCTGTGTTAGCCTCCTGTGGCCGCCATAACAAAAGAACCCAAAGTGGGTGGATTAAAGCCACAGAGACTCAGTTCCTCATGGCTGACATCGCAGTACCAACAGGGCGCTCGCTCCCCAGGTCCTAGGGAGGTCCCTGCTTGTTCTGGCTTCCTTGGCTTGTGTCACACTGCTGCGACCTCTACCTTTCTATTCACATGGCCTTTTGCACGAGCATGTCACGTCTCCTCACAAAAACACCCGCCGTTGGCTTTAGGGGAATCCAGATGATTTCATCTCAAGATCTTTTTGTTTGTTTGTTTGGTTGGTTTTTGGTTTTTTGAGACAAGGTTTCTCTGTGTAGTTTTGGTACCTGTCCTGGATCTCACTCTGTAGACCAGGCTGGCCTCGAACTCACAGAGATCTGCCTGGCTCTGCCTCCTAAGTGCTGGGACTAAAGGTGTGCACCACCACTGCCTGGCATCTCCAGATCTTTAATTTCATTACTGTAAAGACTTCCTCCATCCAAAAACTTCAAACATTGGTGTGACACAATTCTTGACGAAGCAATTTAAGGCAAGGTTTATTTACAGTTTAAGGGTGCAGTCCACCATGGCAGCAGGAACGTGAAGAGGAGGCCATGTTGTGTCTGCAGTCAAGAAGCTGGTGTTGACCCCAGACGGTGGGATGGTGCCACCCACATCCAGAAAGAGTCTTCCCTCTTCAGGAAACCGTTTTGGAAACACCTCCCAGACATGCCTGGAGGTGAGATGCTACACCTAGCCCAGCTGACAATGAAGGTAAACCGTCACACCACATAAGGTCACAAGCGCAGATTCTATGGGCTGGGACTTGTTCTGAACGTAACTTTCCCCCCCCCACTACCCAGTCCTGGATGCAATATTCATTTGCCTCTGCCTGTACAGGATCCTTCTCAACCTCTGTCTGGGTGGGAAATCCACATTCCCAAAGCAACACAGGAAGTCATCCCAGAAAGCACCTCCTCCTTATCCGGTTGGCCACCAAGAGCTGTCAATCACTCCTGGCAGTTCTGGAGTCATTCTTTTCCATTTGGTCTCCACCGCCACATCTAGCCTTCCTTGAACTCCCACAGGGTCTTCGTATGGACCCTTCCCTTCTCTGGCATGCTCATTCCATTCCTCAACTGATACATGTTGGCCCCTATGGTAGGTTCCCAACCAAGAGCCACCATCTTGGAGAGGGCTTCTCTCCCTACCCATCCCCCCACCCACCTACCCTTCCAACAGCCCCCATACCACATCACTCAGATTTTCTCTTACAGCAATCTTGCTGCGTCCCATCTGATAGTTTTTCATTTATCTATTTTTTTGGGGGGAAGGTGTCTCCTGGAGCATGCTGGTATAAACCCAGGGCCTCCCAGGTGCTAGCTGAGCAGGGTACCACTAATCCCAGCTCTCCACATGTTTTTCTTGTTGCCCTTAGCATGCAGTCCTATTGTTTACTTTGGTCTCTGCTTTCTGTCTGTCTCCCTGGTTTCTAGTACATCCCATGATTCAAAACAGTACCGGGTCCACCTCCTCCGTCCTGAGACTCTTCTGCTGGCATGGCCCAAGGCATTGCTTTACAGGGTAGCTCAGCTGGAGCACAGTGTGGTACGGACTTCTGGAAGCTTCACAAAGCTGTTTGCTTCTGGCCTTCAGAAGGCTGTGCCCTTGGGGCATATTTTCTGGTGCTTTTTGGCCTCTGACTCACGGAGGCAACCCTAATCCCCTGTACTTATGTGGGCTTGGGATCCACCTCTTCACACCCTTGCCCTAGATCGGCTGCCAGAGGCTGTTTTTCATGTGGTGAGAGCCCTGGGCACTGAACCAGAGTGAGGGATGTCCCACAGCCCAGGAGGTGAGTTTCAAAGCCGCACAGAGGTGAAGCCTTGGAGAGCTGACTGGATTTCACTCTAACAGTGACCTTGGGGCTGGTTTTCAGAGGGATGCCTAGAGAGATGAGGAGGAACCCAGAGGAAACTGGGCTGGAAATGTGGAGACAAGGATAGGAAGAACTGGAGTGGACCTGGAAGGGTGTCCAGACTTGGGGATCATGGTTCTTGGTTTGTTGCCCAGATTCCCCCTGGGTCCCCTCACTGTCTCTCATACACCATTTCCCATCTAATAGCACTTGGATCCTTGGTAATTAAAAAGTGGTTTCTCAGCCTTGGCCTTATGGGCATTTGGATAAGACAATGCTCTGAGGGACTGAGCTGACCTGTGCATTATAAGGTGGTTAGCAACATTCCCAGCTTTTGCCCACTAAATGCCAGCTGCAAACTGCTCTGGTGTTTCTCTAGGGACCCCTGGGATGCCTGGTTGAGGGCCACAGGGCATGGGAAGCACTCTGGCAAACACACGAAGGACAAATGGCCGGGAATCATTTTTTTTTCGTGAAGAGGAAAGAAGGAAAGGATACTCACATAAATTTGAGAAATGCAGCCGGGCGTTGGTGGTGCACTGGTGCACGCCTTAGCGGATCTCTGTGAGTTCGAGGCCAGCCTGGGCTACCAAGTGAGTTCCAGGAAAGGCGCAAAGCTACACAGAGAAACCCTGTCTCGAAAAACCAAAAAAAAAAAAAATTTTTTTTTTGAGGAATACCACCTTAAAAATTAGTTAAACACACCTGGAGAGATGCTCAGCCATTAAGAGATCTTGCTGCTTTTCCAGAGGACTCAAGTTTGGTCCCCAACACCCATGTCAGGTAGCTTACCACCACCAGCCCCAGGGACCTGACACACTTTTCTGGCTCCTGCCAGTACCCTTACATATTAGCCTGGAGTACTAGAGATCTCCATCAAAACAAACAGTGACTATCCTAAACCTTACCAGGGAATTCCCTGATAAACATCACGAAGCACCAGATAACAAACCAGATTCCTGAACACACTTCCACACTGAGCCCTCTGTCAACGCCTCACCACATCATGAAGAGTCATCGTCGTCGCCGCGTAGAAGCGACGTGGGAGGCGCTGAGCCCCTCCCTCCCCTGCCCACCACAGCTGACTCTACCCCCTGAAAGGTCGAACGCACAGTCCCTGCCCCACCCCTGCCCACCCCACACTTCCCCCCTGAACGCCACCCCTCCCTCCCCTGCCCACCCCAGCTGACTTGGTCTACCGTCCTGAAAAGGTCGGGAACGCACAGTCCCTGGCCCCGACCCCGCCACCACCTCTTGCACCCCTGAAGCAACGCACATCCCTGGCCCCCCCCTGCCCACCACACTGACTTGTCTACCTCCTGAAGTCGGACCACAGTCCCTGCCCCCCCCCTCCTCTGCCACACCAGCTTTCCTGCTCCTTTCTGCTCTTCTCTGCCTCACAGACCCCGCTTAGCTGTGGGCTCCCTGCTCCCCCCACCTCTTCTTCACCTCTTCCCCACCCCCCATACCTCTCTGCTTTTGGTCCCCCTTGTCCTGGCTTGGATTCCTCTAGAACAGTGGCTCTCAACCTTAGTGCTGTGATCCTTTAACACAGGTCCTCATGTTGTGTGACCCCCCAAACAGAAAATTCTTTTCATCATTACTTCATAACTGTCATTTTGCTACTGTTATGAATCGTGGTGTAAATACCTGATGTGCAGGATATCTGAAATGCGACCCACAAAGGGGTCATGACCCACAGGTTGAGACCTGCTGCCCTAGAAGACTCTGAGCACAGCCCTCAAGGGAGGGGCAAGGGGCAAAACCATAGATAGATAGATAGATAGATAGATAGATAGATAGATAGATAGAGCCTTCTATTCACATCTCCAAGGGCCAAACAATTAATTAATTTATTGATTGATTAATTAATTAATGAGCAAATAAATAGATAAACAAACAAATAAAGCGAGCCTTCTATTCACATCTCCAAGGACACAAGTAGCCTTTGGGACACATCCTGGGAACCAGTGTGCAAAGGGCTGAGGAACCGACCTCTGAAGAGGCCATGGGGAGTGGAGAGTTGTGGAGAGCGCGTGTTCAGAACACAGCAGTCTGTGACTGTCCCAAGTGAACTGCCCACTGCCTTGTTCTCGTCAGGTTCCATCCAGCAACATTAACTGAATTAGAGGAAAACAGCCCACAAAGAAGTACCCAGAGCTCTCCTCCCTCAGAGTGCCTCCAACTCTCAGGAGTTCTTTCTCACTTTCTCTTAATAAATCTGTTTGCTCAGGGCGGGGGGCACCCAGCTTCCAGTAAGGTAGAAGGAAAGGGGGCAGGGGACTTAGGGAATCGCTGGCCTGGAGGGCACGGCTGAGGCCTTCAGTGAAGCTCTGTGATCATCAGAAGGGTTCCAGAGGAGGGTGCTGGGGGGGGGGGGGATGTGGGCCAACGATTCCGAGGTCTCACCAAGGGGGGGCAGTTGAGATGAGTCTCAAAGAGCAATAGAGGGCTGTGTTTGTTTGGTGTGAGGCAATCTGTAGCCCCAGCCGGCCTTAAACTCCAGGTCTGCCTGCCTCTGCCTCACAGAGCGCTAAGAGGACAGGCCTGCTCCACTAGGCCTAACGTGAGGAGCTTTCCAGGCGGGAAAGAAGGGATGACAGTCCAGGCACACGTGCACAAGCTACGGAGAAGGTGAAGGAACCAGCAGCTGCAGGGGCACCGGGGGGGAGCTGCAGCAGCGCAGGCAGTGGTGGGGTGCAGCTCAGTGGGCGGAGCTTGCAGCAGCTGCAGGCACTGCAGTGGTGGGTGCAGCTCGGTGGGCGGAGAGCTTGCAGCAGCTGCAGGCACTGCAGTGGTGGGTGCAGCTCGGTGGGTGGAGAGCTTGCAGCAGCTGCAGGGACCGGGGTGGCGGGGTGCACCTGGTGGGTGGAGAGCTTGCACTGAGCCTTGGCTTTGATCCCCAGCGCCACATAAAACGAGGTACGATGGCTTCCACCTGTGATCCTAGCATGCGGGAGACAGAGGCAAGAGGAGCCACGATTGAGGGCAACCTTGGCTCTACAAAACCCCGACTCAAAAAAAAAAAAAAAAAAAAAAATCAGGAAGAAAGAGTGTGGCTTGTAGGAGGACGGAACCGGACTGCAGAGAGTGATACGGACGGACGGTCGGACATCAGATCAGTGGAACTAGAAAGGGCACCCTCAGCCATCAAGAAAGGGAGTCTCGAGAAAGTTGATGTATTCACTTTGGATGTTTCAAAAGGATTTATTGAGATATGAGAGATGGCTCAGCAGTTAAAAATACTGCTGTTAGCCAGGCGGTGGTGGCACACGCCTTTAATCGCAGCACTCGGGAGGCAGAGCCAGGCGGATCTCTGAGTTCGAGACCAGCCTGGTCTAGAGTGAGTTCCAGGAAAGGTGCAAAGCTACACAGAGAAACCCTGTCTCGAAAAACAAGAAAACTATAACAAAAACAAACAAACAAACAAAATACTTCTGTTCTTCCAGGGGACCTCAGTTCCCAGCACCCACCTTAGACAGCCTATAACCACAGCTCTGGGATCTGACACTCTTCTAGCCTCCAGGGGCACCACCACACGTGTGGCACACACACCAAAATAAATCTCTTTAAAAGGATTTATTACTGCTTCCTGGATAATCTTCAATTTAGGGTCTATTGTACTTTTTTTTAATGTATTTTATGTACGTGAGTGTTCTGTCTACATGTACATCTGCGCTCCAGAAGAGGGCATTGGATCCCGTTATAGATGGTTGTGAGCCACCATGCAGCTGCTGGGAATTGAACTCAGGACCTCTGGAAGAGCAGCCAGTGCTCTTAACCTCTGAACCATTTCTCCAAGCTTTTTTTTTTTTTTTTTTTTTTTTTTTTTTTTTTTCAGGTCTCTGTGTAGCTTGCGCTTTCTGAACTCACTGTAGCCCAGGCTGCTCGAACTCACAAGATCCCTGCCTCTGCCTCCCGAGTGCTGGGATTAAAGGCGTGCGCCACCACCGCCCAGCTTTTTATTTTTAACTCAAGTTATTTTGGGTAAGTTTTTAAATTATTTCCAGGTGATAGTGACTTTTAATTTACTTTTTCCTTCTTTCTTTCTTTCTTCTTTTTTCTTTCTGAGACAGGGTTTCTCTGTATAGACCCAGCTGTCCTGGAACTCACTCTGTAGACCAGGCTGGCTTCACACTCAGAAACCCACCTGCCTCTGCCTCCTGATGCTGAGATTAAAGGCGTTGCGCTTCCACGCCCACTGACTTTGGATCTTTTGTTATTAAGCACTAACCTTGCTCCACTATAATCAGAGGAGAGCACATTGTCTGCTTTTGGGAATCTACTAAAGATTCCTTCCTTCCTTCCTTCCTTCCTTCCTTCCTTCCTTCCTTCCTTCCTTCCTTCCTTATTTCTTTTTTTTAAAATGTTCATTGGTGTTTTGCCTGTATATATGTCTGTGAAGGTGCCAGATCCTCTGGAATTGGAACTACAGACAGTTGTGAGGTGCCATGTGGGTGCTGGGAACTGAACCCAGATCCTGAGGAAGATCAGTCAGTACTCTTAACCACTGAGCCATCTCTCAGACCCTTAAGGATTTCTTTATGGCCTAAAATGTGGACAATTTAGCAAATGGTTCCCAGGCACTTGCATTCTCTATTTTTAGAGGAGAAGGATACAATCTAGTTCCATCGTATTATTTATATATTTTAGCAAGTCTTTCATGATTTGCCCACACACGCATATGTGTGCACCTATTTTTTGCTCATACACTGGAAGTCTTCAACTAAATTCTGTTGTCACTAATGAAATTTTCAGTTTCTCCTTTTAGCCTCTGTAGTTTGTTGGTTTGTTTTGATTTTTATTAGTTTTGTTGCTTTAAGAAGTTTTTTTTATTACATTTTACTTATTTATTTTGTGTGTATGTGTGTGCATCTCCACCCCCTCTGTGTGTGTGTGTGAGTGAGTGTGTGTATGTGTGTGTGTGAGTGGGTGGGTGTGTTGGTGTGGGTGTATGGGTGTGTGTGTGTGTGTGTGCTCGCGCACGCGCGTCGCGTATGTGTGTGTGTGAGTGGGTGTGTATGTATGTGTGTGTGAGTGTGTGTGTGTGAGTGGGTGTGTATGTATGTGTGAGTGTGTGTGTGTGAGTGGGTGTGTATGTATGTGTGTGTGAGTGTGTGTGTGTGTGAGTGGGTGTGTATGTATGTGTGAGTGTGTGTGTGTGAGTGGGTGTGTAGGTGTGGGTGTTTGGGTGTGTGTGTGTGTGTGAGAGTGGGTGTGTAGGTGTGGGTATATGGGTGTGTGAGTATGTGGGCGCTGGCATCCTGTGGCTCAAGTGTGGAGGTCAAAGGTCACTTGGAGAAATCAGTTCTCTCCTTCCACATGAGGGGCCCCGGGTCCGACCTCAGGTCCTCAGGTTGACTGAGGGCTGAGCCACCCCACCAGCCCTTGTTCGCTTTGAGCGAGGGTCTTGCTACACCCTGGCTAGCCTGGAGCCTGCTGTGTGAACTGCCTCTGCTTCCCAGTTGGTGGATGCTCCCACACTGGCCTCTGCTGTAAATCTAACAGTTTTTAATCTCGAGACTACCACGATGTTGTCTGAACCCTAGAAAGCTCGGATATCTGTGTAGAGGAGGATTAGGAGCTTAGGCAGCAGGCTCACCAAGGGGCTGTGGGGGAAGTGGGGTGAACAGACGCTTCAGTCAGCACGTGGGCGGGTAGGCAGGTTGAGGAGAGTGAGGTGAGGGCCCAGGACTCCAGCAGCTTACTCTGCCAACATCTGGTGCTTGGTGGTGACATGTGTCCTCGCACTTTCTCGTGATACTGTGGTGACTTGCCTTAGTTATCTCCCTCCACAGGAGGGCACGAGCCATGACTGTTGGCTGCCGATTGCCTCCCTCAGTCTGACGGTCCCTGACACAATGTAGAGGTGGAAAGAATGTTTTAGAACAAGTGAATGAAGTGTCACTGGGTAGCTGAGGCCACTAAGGTGGGTGACCAGTGGCAGTGAGGACACAGATCAGATAGATCAAGCCAGTGAGTCCTGGGAAGGGACCGGTTTCTGCTTGTCCTGCCTCTGGTGCATTTGCCTACATTTCCTCCTTTCTGGGGCCTTTCCTCCTCCTTGACCCTCTAAGTAGGGTGAATATGTAATTTATCATCCCAACTGGGTCACTGTTTAAAGTGAAAAGGGACACTAATTAGTAATTATACCAAGTTCACCCCCATAAACCAAGACTCTCCCAGGCGAACCCAGATATTTGGCCACCCTTCCCCTCCTCTGACTGCTCATCTGGGTCCTTTATGGGTCCTCTTCCACCATCCACTCATGTTTATCCCGAGGGCCCTCCGCTCTATGCCGCCGCACTCCCTGCATGATCTTATCCAGCCATGGCTCCTGCTCTGGGGTCACACTGTTGTGATTTCTGCACTCCATGTTTGTGCATATTGAACGGCTGACCTGAAGTCTCCACCTGACTGTCCTGGTACTAACTCAAATTATTAGTTTTGTTGCTTTAAGAAGTTTTTTTTAATTACATTTACTTATTTATTTTGTGTGTATGTGTGTGCATCTCCACCCCACTCCGTGTGTGTATGTGTGTGTGTGAGTGTGTGTGTATGTATGTATGTGTGTGAGTGTGAGTGTGAGTGTGTGTGTGTGTGTGTGTGTGTGTGTGTGTGTGTGTGTGTGTCTGTCCTGGTGCTAACTCAAATCTACATTTTCAAACCCAAGTCATTCTCTTCAGCTTCCGCTAAGCTCCTCCATGTTGCAGAATGGTGGCTGGATGGGGAACACGAGAAAGCACTTCTGGAGATGCTGCAGCCCGGAGCCAGATCACCCCACACTAGGCATGAACTTCTGGAGATGCTGCAGCCCGCAGCCAGATCACCCCACACTAGACACGCTGCTAGGACCATTACGGAACACGCCAAGCCTTAGCCTCCTGTGGAATGGAGATACAATCTTACCCGGTGGGCAGGATTGTGTGGGACACAGCAGTAATAGCAGGTTTTTATAGGGTGCTTGGGCATGTTTGCACAGCTCCGTGTAATATTTCATTTAATCCTCAAACAGGCAACAGGTGGGTGTCACTATGGTGCCTCGTGTTGAGGAACACCGAAAGGTTATGGCGCTCACCCTGTCTAAACGGCAGGCTAAGGTTTAAATTCTGGAAGCCAGGGTCCAGGAACATTTTGTGAAGCACCCACGTGCTCTACAGTACAAGGTGTTTTGTGCCCAGGCCCCCAAAGCAGACACCCGGGAGGAGACAGGTCTCTCTTACTCCTCCTACCCATAGCCTCAAGTCCTGCCAGCCATACCTGAGGACGCCAGGTACTTATTACCATTGCACAGTCCCCGTTCTTCAGCCAAAGTGCCTTCCTATTAAGAAACTAACTGCCAAAGGACCAGATCTCTGACTGGTTGGAGGCTCCTCTTTTCCAGCCTCCCTGTTCATTTTCTTGGCACAGTGCTCCACTGCCATAAAACAAGCCCTGGCTCCTTGCAAGAGGATGAAAGCCTCCAGAATCAACACCAGCCCACCTAACTGAGGCCACTGTTCCAAGCCAGTGCCCAGCCAGCCTCACAGCTGGCCGTAGATACGTAAGTCAGCCAAGACCAGGAAAACCAGTGAGCCACGTGCAGCTTGAAGAGCTGATCTACCCCCACGGTGAGCTGAATAATGGCTGCCGTCTGCAGCCGCTACCTCTGCGGCAGTGTGTCAGCAGTAGGGCTGGGAGGTGTGGTTAGGAACTACATTTGCTGGCTCAGAATGTCACCAGCCGTTGGAGTCAGGGCTGGGCGTTTGCGGGTTCCTGGCATCTTATTTAAGGATTTGAAATAAACGCACACACGAACTACGAAGTAGCAAGAAAACCGTTCAGAAGCGACGTGAAGACAGTACAGGTTGGAAAGGACTGTTGGGATTAACAGTGGCTCACAAGGTTAAGGACTCCAGGGCTCCCATTATCGCTTGGGATTCTTTCCTGGGGTTCAAGAGGCGGAGACGGGTTGTCAAGGACCACAGCCGACAGGGTTGTGTTTTGATTGGCAGACAGACTGTATAAACCTTTGCTCACCACACGTCACCTCCTCTGATGCACCTGATTTCAAATTTACTTCTGGTTGTGAGCCTAGCCTTTAACGGCTGAGCCATCTCTCCAGCCCTGATTTCAGTTTTTAATGGTTTATTTTAATGTAATGTGCAGGAGTGTTTTGCCTGTCTGTCTGTCTGTCTGTGCACCACACTTGTGCAGTGCCTGTGGAGGCCAAAAGAAGGCGACAGACCCCGAAACTGGAGTCACAGCGGCTGTGAGCTGCCATGTGGGTGCTGGGAATAGAACCCGAGTCTCTGGAAGAGCAGTGGGTGCTCTTAACTACTGAGTTACAGTCCAGAACATCCGATTTTAGTCACATGCGTGCCTGTTGTCAGTTCTTTTTGCTCTTTTGGGGGGTCTGCCACCCAGCTCCCAAAAAAATACACAGAGACTTTTTCTTACTTATGAATGCCCAGCCTTAGCTTGGCTTGTTTCTCACCAGCTTTCTTAACTTTAAATTATCTCCCTGCTGGGCGGTGGTGGTGGCAGTGGCAGCAGCACACACCTTTAATCCCAGCACTCAGGAGGCAGAGCCAGGCAGATCTCTGTGAGTTCGAGGCCAGCCTGGTCTACAGCGTGAGATCCAGGAAAGATGCAAAGCTACACAGAGAAACCCTGTCTCAAAAAAAAAAACAAAAAACAAAACAAAACAAAACAAAACAAAACAAAAAAATTATCCCATCTACCTTTTGCCTCTGGGCTTTTTCCTTTTCTCACTTCTGTATATCTTACTTTCACTCTTACTCTATGGCTGGCTGTGTGGCAGGGTGGCTGTGTGGCAGGGTGGCTGTGTGGCAGGGTGGCTGTGTGGCAGGGTGGCTGTGTGGCAGGGTGGCTGGTGTGGTGCTGTGTGTGGGTCTAGGTGACTGTGTGGCTGTGTGGCTGTGTGGCTGTGTGGCAGGGTGACTGTGTGGCAGGGTGACTGTGTGACTAGGTGACTGTGTGGCAGGGTGGCTGTGTGGCTAGGTGACTATGTGGCAGGGTGGCTGTGTGGCTAGGTGACTGTGTGGCAGGGTGACTGTGTGGCTGGTGTGGACTGTGTGGCTAGATGACTGTGTGGCAGGGTGGCTGGGTGGCAGGGTGACTGTGTGGCTAGGTGACTGTGTGGCAGGGTGGCTGGGTGGCTAGGTGACTGTGTGGCAGGGTGGCTGTGTGGCTGTGTGGCTGTGTGGCTGTGTGGCTGTGTGGCTGTGTGGCTGTGTGGTTGGGTGGCTGGGTGGCTGTGTGGCTGTGTGGTTGGGTGGCTGGGTGGCTGGGTGGCTTGCCCCCGATGTCCTCCTCCTTGATCCCTTTTGCTCTTCCTTCTTTCTTTCTCGTTCCTTGATCTTTTCCTCTTCTCCTCCCAGATTTCCCTTTCTATTTATTCTCTCTGCCCACCAGCCCTGCCTATCCTTTCTCCTGCCTCACTATTGGCCATTTAGCTCTTCATTAGATCACCAGATGTTTTAGACAGGCACAGTAACACAGCTTCACAGGGTTAAACAAATGCAACATAAAACAACACAACACATCTTTGCATTGTTAACAAACATTCCACAGAATAAGCAAATGTAACACATCTTAAAATAATATTCTACACCTGCCCAGTTTATGCACAGGAATAACCACGTGGCAAACAGGGATTCTTTCTGAAAGTTCTCTCAGGGGACATGCTTTGCCTTATTGAGCACTGACCCCAAACCAGTCTGGGCTCTATCAGCCCCCAACTCCTACCTACATAGAAACTGTTCATGAGTAGGGAAGGTGGATTGTTTGGAGAGGGGTTATGAGCAGCTTGATGTAGGTGGGGATCTGTTGTTGCTAACGGGTTGCTGGCCGCCTTGTTTGAACAGGAGTGCGCACACACAGTGCGTGCAGGAGAAGGTTCTGGACTGCTAAGTGCATTATTAGAGTAGTAAAGTGTGCACAGGCTGACCGAGCGGAGTCCACGTTGCTAAGTTATCCCTCTGCTTGCTTGCCTCAGACTGCTGTAACAAAATGCCGTACACTGAGTAACCAAACTTTTCATTATATCACAGCTCTGGAACCAAGAAATCCAAGATGCCACCAGGGTGGTTTCTGGGAGGCCTCTGTGATGATTTGTAGACAGCTGTCTTCTCACTGCCACTTTCTCCACATGGAGGGAGACAGAACATTGTCCCTTCCTCCTTTTATAATGACACCAGCCTTGTAGAATCATAGTTCTTCCTGTTACCTCTTTACATATTCATTACCTCCTCAAAGGCCATCTCTCCAATTACAGTCACCTTGGGGGTTATGGGTTCTTCACGCAGATTTGAGGAGGGAGGGGACTCAGTCCATAACAGGGGGAAAGCGTAACAAACTATCCCCAAGTGTAATAGCTAAAAACAATAGATGCTGTGGGGTTCCTAAGAGTCCCCGAAAGAGACCTGAGGGCAGAGCAGACCCTAGAGCTGAGGACAACTCTAATAGAGCAGAGCAGAGCAAACACTGGGGGAGGGGAGCCGAACCACAGAACCAGATAACAGACCAGAGGCAGCAGTGAGGCCGCACCACCCGCCGTTACAAAAGGAGCAGTGACCACAGAGCCAGAGCCAGCAGGAAGTCAAGGACAAAGAAGCCCTTTTAGCCAACACTGGAGACTGAGTCCAGGGTCTCCATCATGCTGGGCTTTGTTCTGAAAGCAGAGTCTTGCTAAGAATCCGAGGCTGGCCTTGAACTTTCAACCCTCCTGCCTCTACCTCCTGAGTAGCACATATTGTCCAGACCGTTTTCATCTTTTGGTATTGTCAAGGTCACTGGTGACCCTGACAAAGTCAGAACTGTGGTAGGACCAGAGGCCAGCCCCTGTGGACTGGGGAGTCAATGGAGCAACAGGAAGAAGCTGGCTGCTAACACGGGCTTGGGGACGCTTGGGTGGAATGGGACAAAAGAAATTGGAAACCCAATCAAGAAGTGGTCAGGAGGACTCGCTACATCTGTGCAGGCTATGGGGATGATTCGGAAGTGATAGACAGAAGATCTGGAGGAGCCAGAGCAGGAAGTGACCATAATTCGCCCTCCCTGGCATTCGCTATGAGCCAGGCCTGTGTCAGACTCTCTCTGTGGCTTTTCTCACCCCATCCTTCCATCAGCTACCCATGGGAAAGACAGCATAGCCCGAGCTTAACACCTCCGCATGAGTTCGGAGAAACACGTGATTCTGCCATTCTGTGAGCAGCATCACAATGTTCTTAAACAAACAAGAAGGCTTCAGTGTCCTTAGGTGATAGCTGTCGCTGGGTCAGGGGTCTCGCAATAATGAGGGACAGACACCAAAGTCTATTAAACCAGAAGCAAACTTTATTCCAGAAAAATAAAAATAAATAAAATAAAGTAAACCACCACAGGGTACAAAAGCTTATCAGCTAGCTGAGACCACAGCCAGTGTTGGAATTCTGAGGCTGTGGCCATGGAGGTGGATACTGGACCCCTTTTATAGTGTCGGGCATGGGGTGCATGCTAGGAGTCACGTAGGACCATCAGGCATGGGATGCATGCTAGGAGACACGTAGAAACAACTTTTAAAAGTTAACTTTGGTCCAGGCAGTTGTTGGCTCTAAGGGGCAAGGGGGTTAAAAGTTAACCCCTGGCTGTGGACAGAGGAGCTGCTGTAAGCAGAGCCATTGTTAGCAGTTAACCTTTAGAATGATGACTGTCAGCTTTTATCTCTTAAGCTTATAATTTGATATTTCTATATTCCTGGACCCTTCAATGTGTGGATCTACCATCACACATGTGGTTGAGAGAAGCATCATACAACATGGGACTGTTTCTCCTATTCGGCTCACTTGAGGAATCAAAGCCCTGGGAGATTAAGTAATCTACCCACGCTCACACAGCCAGTGAGTGATAAAAGTGGGATTTGAACCCTGACAGCATGACTCCATGGGATGGGGAGTTTGGACGTGGATTCTGGCCTACTTCTAAGATGAAATGGCAAGGAGGGGAGGATGGGGGCGGGTGGTAGCTGAGTAGGTTGAGAGAAAAATTTGACACAGATCATGGGATATCCATGGCCTTGATTTATCTTTTGCCTCTAAATGAGAGAGTAGGTGCTGAGCTAGAAGGGAATGGGAGAGCGATGGAGGCTAAGAAGAGCAAATGGCTGAAAGCTGGTCTATGTCCCAGCGGATGGTGCAGACACTGGACACTTGGTTTGTAGTGGCACTGGCCCTGTGCGTTGGGTGATGTGAGAGCTGGGAGAAGGGAAGGGATGCGTGAAGGAGCCTGCACCAGGAAGAGTGTGGTAACCTGAAGGGAGTCTTTCTCTGTCCTCCCAGCCAGCTCCCAAATAACAACACGGAGGCTTCTTACTAATTATGAAAGCTAGGCCTTAGCTGGCTTAGGCTTGTCCCACTGGCTCTTATAACTTAAATTAACCCATTTATATTAACCCATTTCTATTAATCCGTGTTTTGCCTCATGGCTTTTTAACCTTCTTCTTGCACCTCCCGTTTCCTCTCCTTCTGGCTGGTGACTCCACCCTTCTTCTGAAAGTCCTCTCTGTCCCTGGAAATCCTGCCTAACCTCTTCCTGTCCAGCTCTTTATTAAACCAGTCACAGTGACACATCTTCACACAGTATGCAGGTATCCCCCACAACAGCAGCCGGGTGCCCCGGGAGGGTGGGAACCAGGGCAGTGGCTGCCTATGAGTAAGAATAGTTCTCAACCATGGCTGTACTGAAGGCACAAGGGGTGGAGTCCCATTCCACAGCAGCGACTCCGGTCTCCAGAGCTGGCCTGGCTCCATGCGGTGGCCACTGTCCCCAGACTGTAGCTAGTGCTGAGGAGCTCAGAATGCAGCATCACAGAGTTCCAGAAAGAAGAAAGGAGGGGCAGGCTGGTAGAAATGTGCTGCGGAGGGTGGTGGGGTGCAGGGCTCTGAGGAGGAAAAGTGGAGATGGGGCACTGGCCAAGACGGAAGTGGGGCTCCGAGATGTGCAGCACCCCTGAGAAAGTTAGGAGGGGTATAATGAGCAGAGAGCTGGTAAGTCCCTCTTGTATTCCAGCCGCCCAAATCGAAGGAAATGCTGCTTTCAGAACTTCGCTTCGTGTTTGGGGCAGAGGCCCCCTGAAAGGCCGAAATGGAGTACTCAGGAGCTGTTTCTGTGCTCCAGGGGTGACATCAGGGTTGGGTTGCCTGGAGGATATGGGGCGTCTTCCTTGGCTAAGGAACTCTTCTGGAAAACAAGGATGGGGGAATCAGCGTTAAGCCAAAGCAAGCAAAGCCTGTTGGGCACCATGCCCACACGAGGCTCTTTCTGACAATATCAGACAACATGTGATCTGGAACGGCATTTCCCGAAGGACATTCTCTGGGATGTTAATGGGACACTCGTGGGGTTAGGGCAGCCATCGCAGGTTACCCAAAGTGGGGGAAGCATTGGGTGAGAGAGGGTTCAACAGATCGATGCACGCCAAGACTTTTTCAGAGCGTTTAATCTGACAATGTTTCAAGACTCGCCAAGAGGCGGGGTTCAATATTTGAGGAGGATTCATTCCAAGACCCAAGTATACCAAAATCTGAGGGTGCTCAAGTCCCTTACATAAAGTTGTGTGTGTGCATATAATGGGTGCACATCCTTCTATACTTTTTTATTTTTTAGTTATTTACTTTTTGGGTTTTTCAAGACAGGGTCTCTCTCTGTGGCCTTGTCTGTCCTGGATCTCTTGCTGTAGACCAGGCTGGCCTGGAACTTGCAGAGATCCGCCTGCCTCTGCCTCCCAAATGCTGGGATTAAAGGCATGAGGCACCACCACTTTACTATACTTTAAAACACCTCTAGATTACCCGTAATACTGCATGAAACGTAAGTGTCAGGGAATCACTTGTTATACTGTAGGTGAAGAATCGCAGCAAGTCAAGGTGGCGTACTTCTTTTAGCACAGTTATTTCGGTTATTTTCTACTTGAAGCTGAATGCTCCTGGACATGGAGGGGCCAGCTGTACATCCTCAGTGCTTGACCACAGGTCACTTTCATTCCTGACAGGCCTTGAAGAATAAACAGCCCATAGAACACACTCATCAGAAGTCACAGAGTACAAGGCCCTCAGCTCTGAGGTCACAGGACAGGACTTCCAGCACAGGCTCTGTACCCCGGAGCTGTGTGACCTGGGACAAGTTGGTGATGTCTGTCTCTCCTCTGCAGAGTGAAGGCGGGAATGAAGCTCAGTGGTACACCACACACAAGTATAGTCCCATCTGCAAAATAGGCTAAATAACAGCGCAATCATCGTGAGAGTTCAATACACCTTTGGAACAATGAGGGCATCACACACACACACACACACACACACACACACACACACACACACACACCATTAAAGGCGTGGCTTGGGAGATCGGGAGTTTTTCCCACAGTTATGTGACATGTTGGCCTTAACTCTTTCTTCTGAATTACTTAGAAATAAGGCTCAGATGGTGCTCAGAACCTGTAACCGGATGAGACGGGGACCAGAGACACAGCCCGGGGACTGAAACACATTCTGTTCCACTCCCGCTGCCGGAGGAAGCACAGGGGAGGTTGGTTTCTTGGAGAGGATGGGGCAAAGGACGGATGGGGGCGCGCGGCAGCTTGCCCTGCCTCCGTGTCCGGCAGTGTGAGTGGGGGCACACAGGAAAGCTCCCAGGCTGGCGTGCAGAGCTTGGCCCAGGGCCCGGCGCTGCCTTCCGGGGGTGACCGCTGCGAGGAAGGGCCTTCTAGAAAACCTCCTGGGGCCGCCTGGGGCTGACGTCAGCGCCTCCGGACTGCTGGGGCTTCCAGGGCTGCAGCTAGGGGAAAGGACGTGTCTCCCCGCGTGCTCCCGCAGCCTCTGGGAAGTGGGGGCGGTGCTGGGGCGGAAGGGTCTCACTAAGGTCACCGAATAGAGGCCACGCCCACGCTGGGACCAGCGCCGTTCAGACTCCTCCTCTCCAGCCCTGGATCTGTCCCTGAGACCTTCACGACACTGGGGAACCGTCTATGTGCCTACCTTCAGGTCTATCTCACCCTCCTGCTTCTCCTGACACCAGGGTGGGGAGGACAGCCACCGGCGTTGAATCCCGAGGTACCACGCCGAGGTATCAAACATAAACCCAAGATAATCCACCTGGAACGCAACCTACGAGGTTCAGAGCCAGTGCTCTAGGCGGGGAATTGCAATGCCAGTCTCTCATGTCAGCCAGTCTCCTAATATTGGGGTGAAGGGGGACCATGCAACATCTTAGAGGAATACTGAGCTCGCATTATTTAGACAGGGTCTGGCCTCAGGCTCACAATTGCTCTGGTCGGGTCTCCCAAGTGCTGATATTACAGGTGGGGGTCACCAGCCCTATTTTTTTTTTTTTCCTTTCTTTAAGAGGTCGGCGGCTGCAGGGTCCTGGGAAACAGATCCCCTCTGGCTGCATCAGCCACTGGCTCTGTGCCTTCACAGGAGCCCTGCTAGACAATTCCCATGGGGCCTCTTGCCTCCAGGTCTCCTTGCTGGCCCCGGCACCTCCTCGTCTCTTTCTCCTGCCAGGGTGGGGCCTCCAGGGCTCAGGGCCTCAGCTGAGCCTCCCTTTTCTCTTGGCAGCTGCTAGAAGTCTCCACTGCTCCTGGCCTAGTAAACCCTTCACTGCCTGACTAAGGGGGAGTTTTGATTGGCTCCAGCGGGGATGACCTCACCTCTCCAGAATTTGGGAGTGTTCCCACTTTCCAAGCCCCACCTTTATCCAAGGAGTTCCCTTCTGGCCATCTTTTCTCGAAGGGCCACCTGGCTCGGTGGGTGGGCCTGAGCCTCGGAATTCCCCATCCCTTGGGGAAGGCAAGCGCGTGTTTCCTCCCCACCCATCACTCCTTCAGCAGTGAATTGCCGCGGCTTTACCCAAGCGGTAGAGTCCCGGCACCGGCACCGGCACCGTATTCAGCCTCTTCTCCTCTTTCTGTTCTTAGCTGGCAAGAATCTGCATTATTTAGAACAATCTTGGGCTGAGGAGTTGGTTCAGAGATCAACAAAGTTGCTTCACAAGTAGGAAGACCCGAGTCTGGATCCCCAACACCCACATAAAAGCCTGGTACTGGAGGGCATCTGTAACCCCAGGATGCAGGGGCAGGAGAGATCCACCGAGGAAGATATCAATACCTACCTGCAGCTTCCACAAGCGCACCCACGGGAGTTCACACACACACACACACACACACACACACACACACACACACACACACACAAATCGTGACCGCCCGTGTGCTCCTTTGACACGCTCTGGTTTCATCTTCCCAGATGATGACCAAAGGCTTAACATCCCCAAGTCACAGACGAAGACGTGAACGCTTGGAGAGTCTGAACCTGCTCAAGGATGAGCAGGCGCCACAGTGGACTCAGGAGTCACTCTCCGCTGTGGGACTCCACGGCCAGAGCTCAGCGTTCTCACTGAGAAATGCTGCAGACTGTGGCCACGTGTGTCCAACCATGCACCCTGGAAGGACCAAGGACAAATCCCATCAGCCTTGCCTGGGAAGTGTCCCCAGAGCCTGACACTTGACCGCAGCCCTCAGCTAAGCCACTTGAGCTAACTGCAGGAGTCCGACAATGCCCGTGACTGTCCTGTGTGTCCGTTCTCCGAGCAGCAGCTGAATAGACCCCTAAAATGTTCAGTTTGGTCAGGTCTCTCCTGTGGTCAGAGCCCTCCAATAGCTCCCGTCTGACTCAGAGGCGAAGCTAAGGTCCCTACAGTAGCCTGGAAGGTTCTCCACCACCTGTGTCTACCATCACTACCGTGTGTAGCAGGAATCTTAAAAGTTCTTATTAATAAAATCAAACCTGAGGCGAGTTATTGGGGTCCATGCTGGTAGATCAGAGAGACAGAGCAAGCCACAGCTATCTCACCTCGCAGGATCCTCAGCTGGTCTTGTCTCCTCAGACTGGATGCTTCTGTGTCCTCATCCCAATGGCTTTCAGCTGAACTGCTGCTTCAAAGCTTGAATGCTTAACCAGCCAAAAATGCTTCTAGTTTCTCGCCCTCACGCCTTATATACCTGCTTTCTACCACCACTCCCTGGGATTAAAGGCTGGCTTTCTGGGATTAAAGGCGTGTCACCATGCTTGGCTGTTTCCAATGTGGCCTTGAACTCACAGAGATCCAGAGGGATTTCTATCTCTGGGATGCTAGGATTAAAGGTGTGAGTGCCACCATTTTCTAGCCTTTGTATCTAGTGGCTGTCTGTTCTCTGACCCCAGATATTTTTATTAGAGTACACAATATTTTGGTGAACACAATACCACCACATCTCCTCTCTTTTTGTCTAAAATTAAAAAAAGCTTTTAACTAATACAAGAAAAAACTATCCAATAAGTATATACAATATATACAGCCAAAACTTACATTAATGATGTCTAATCCATTAACATGACAGATTCATATGAAAACTCCATTATATATATTAACAATGTCCAGTCCAGTAACATCTGATAAACTCAGACCAAAAAATTTTCATTACTTATCTTATTTAAAACAAGTAGTTCCTTTTTAAAAGTAGATTGCATAATCTCCCTTTTTATCTTATCATATCCATATTTTCTCTTTTTTCTTTTCATAATAGATTCAGTAGTCTACCTTTTGTTATTTTTACATCTTCCCCTTTTTCTTCAGTGTAGATTCAATGATCTACCTATTTATCCTATTATTTCTTTATCTTTTTTCTCAGAGTAGATTCGATGATCTATCTCATATCTATATTCTCTTTTTATCTTTTTTCTCAGAGTAGATTCAATGATCTATCTCATATCTATATTCTCTTTTTCTGTTTGCTTTCTAGGGGTGAAGATATCTTTAGGGAATCTTGAAAAGAAAATTTTTGGGGTTAATCATCAAGTCCTGTATCATTTGTCCAGTCTCTGCATAATAGGAAAGTTCAGGGCTTGTTTCAAGTCCTTGTTTGAGTAGTCTGTCAGGCTGGATCATCTCAACTAGTCCTCTCGAAATTGTTCTGACCAGTTTGTAGTCCAAAGTTGATTTTTCCACAGTGTTAATCGGCTTAATGGCTTTATCATAGTCCATGTGGAATCATCGTTGTAGGATCCTGTCATCTTTTTGAAGATTTCAAAGTCACTGTTAGGCATGGTCATGGTTTCCTGCGGCTTTTTTTTTTTTTTTTTTTTTTTTGCCTCCTCTGTGGTTTGGAGCAATCACAGTCTGATAAATGTCTGTCTCTAGGAACCATGAACATTCTACCCTAGAACAGAAAATCTTCACAGCAGTTTCTCCCCACCATTTTTCTTGCCAAACTTTTTCAAACTGACCTTTGCTGATGCTTTCTTGTAACACGATGGTCCTGACAATTCTTCTCTGAACCAGCAGCAGTAAACCCTTCGTCCCAGGTAGCAGCATCACCGCAGTCACCAACATGATGAGAAGGAGCTGGCAACGTGGAGCAGTAGCCACTGCTTCCATGGTCCCACCACTGTTTGGGGCTCAGTCTGGGCCAAAGCTTCTCCCAAACCTCCTAGGCCGGCCTCAAACTCGGGATCCTCCTGCCTCTGCCTCCTTCAGCAAATCCTACCGGCGTGCGCCACCACAACCGGCTGAGTGTAGCTTGGGCCTGCGCTGGGGCTCACAAGGCCACAGGCAAACAGCTTTTTCATGAATTCGTAACACGAACGTTGGGCGCCAGATGTAGCAGGAATCTTAAAAGTTCTTATTAATAAAATCAAACCTGAGGCGAGTTATTGGGGTCCATGCTGGTAGATCAGAGAGACAGAGCAAGCCACAGCTATCTCACCTCGCAGGATCCTCAGCTGGTCTTGTCTCCTCAGACTGGATGCTTCTGTGTCCTCATCCCAATGGCTTTCAGCTGAACTACTGCTCAAAAGCCTGAATGCTTAACCAGCCAAAATCTTAACCAGCCAAATGCTTAACCAGCCAAAAATGCTTCTAGTTTCTCACCCTCACGCCTTATATATCTTCCTGCTTTCTACCACCACTCCTGGGATTAAAGGTTGGCTTTCTGGGATTAAAGGCGTGTCACCATGCTTGGCTATTTCCAATGTGGCCTTGAACTCACAGAGATCCAGAGGGATTTCTATCTCTGGGATGCTAGGATTAAAGGTGTGAGTGCCACCATTTTCTAGCCTTTGTATCTAGTGGCTGTCTGTTCTCTGACCCCAGATATTTTTATTAGAGTACACAATATTTTGGTGAACACAATACCACCACAACCGTGATCTCTGACGGTCCTCCCTATCCTGACCCCCAGCCCCAGCTCCACATGCACGGGTTCCTTCTACTCCTGAACACTCAGCAAACGCCGGCATTCGCACTTGCCTGGAAATCCCTCACCACATAACCTCATGGCTTAGACCCTCAGTTCCTCCGGTTCTGCCCAAATGTCACATGTCACTGAGTCACTCCCTGCTGGCTTTACCTCCTTCCAACAGGTGACACCACCATGTGACACTACTTTCGGTAAATTATCAAGTAGTCGTCTGCTCTCCTGTTAGGATGTGAGGGATGTTCTGCATGTGTAGGTTTTTTCCATGCTGGATCTCCACGTGTACAATACTACTTGTCACATAGTAGGTGCTCAGTAAATGTGTATGGAGGAGGCAGAGAGAAAGATGGGGGCCAGGTGACCTGAGGGAGTCTGGCAAGCCTTTGAGACAGATCAGCCAGGCCAAGCCTTGAGGAAGCTAAACCTTACTTAGGTCAAGAAAGTCTTTGGCCTTTTAATGTGTTTTCTTTGAGCTTCAGGACCAAGAGTTAACAGAAGTCTCTAGCAGGGTAACAGCTGAGATGCTGGAGTTTAGAGCTAGGGAGGATTTCAGGACCATGTTCTTCGATGTGATGTGTGTGTGTGTGTGTGTGTGTGTGTGTGTGTGTGTGTGTGTGTGTTTTGCTTTGTTGTTGCTGATTCTTTTCTTTTTTCTTTTTCTTTTTTTTCAATAAGGTCTCACAGTGTACTGAGCTAGCCTTAGCTCAGACTTATAGCAATCCCACTGCCTCTACCCCCGGGTGCTGGATCACAGGTGTGAGACACATGCCCAGCTGGGATGACGTTCTTAAGAACTACATCAGAGGACCTGGGAGAAAGAGGCAGGAGTGGACAGAAGAAAGGTCAGCTGCAAGTCCATCCCAGACGACCTCAGGTGACCCCACAAGGATTTGGGGAGCTAAAATGGTCCCTCAGCACAAGCTCTCTGCCTACACCATCCTCCTGGACTTTCAGCCTGCAGAACCGTGATACCATATATTTGTGATGTCTTCCCAGGCACGTCCACCTTTGACGTTGTGACTCGGGTGTCATCTACAAAGTTTATGTGTGAGGACTGCACAGTCCAGTTACAAAACCAACAGGCAAACTCCAGTCTTGAGTAAGTTTACAGTTCCCTCTTGTGCTGCATTCAAAGCCTTCTTGGGCCGTGTATGAGCCACAGGTTAAACGTGCCTGCAAGCCACCCCGTCTGTGGCACTGCGTAACAAGCCCGTCACACACACACTCAGGCACATCTTAAGCTCACTCTGTCTGGGAGTTCGTGTCAAATGGGTGATTTTGATGACCTCCCATGGCTGAGGCATTTGCACGTTCCTGGGTGTGACACACAGAGACCAGAGGACAGGGTTTTGAACGTAGGTCATCAGGTTTGGTGTGGAGCATCTTTACCCCCGGAGCCTTCTCCTCGGCTCTGATGGGAGCATGTCAAGCTCATAGCTGCAGTCAGATGAACTCTTGTGACCCAGTTGTCACCAATGATGCTTAATCCCAATTGGCAAATTGATAAGATCAAGACAGGCCTCCGGAAATGCCTCTGTGTATATGTGTGTTGGCGAGGGAGGTCTTCACTAGGTTAATTAGGATGGGAGAATCTGCCCACTGTGAATGGCACCATTCCCTGAGCTAGGGTCCTTGATTAGACAGAAAGGAGAAACCGGGCTGGAGAGACGGCTCACCGAAAGGTATTTGCTGCCAAGCCTGATGCCCGGAGTTTGAACCCTAGGCTCCGCATGACAGAAGGAGAGAATCACCTTCCGTAAGCCTCCATGTGCAGACTATAGTGTACACACACACACACACACACACACACACACAGACACACACACACACATACACACACACACAGACACACACACACACACACACACACACACACACACACACACTAATTTACTTTTTTTGTTTTAATAAGGAGAACGTGAACTGAGCCTAAGCATTCAGCACCCTTTGCTTCCTGGATGCAGATGTCATGTAGTCAGCTGCCTCGGGCTCCTCCTCCCTGGATGTCCCCTCCATTACGGACTGTACCCTTGACCTGTGACCCAGAATAAAGCCTTTCTCCCTTAAATTGCGTCTATCGGGTATTGTCCCAGCAACCGGAAAAGGAAGTAAATTGTCTCTCCTTTCCTGTCATTGTCCGGGATGAGAGGAGCCAGGCGCAGTGGTCAGCCACTACTGCCGGGTACTGCCGGGCACTCGGAGGACAGGAAGGAGGCCACACAGTCTTCCTGAGAGCTGTGTCCACCCTGACGGTGAACCCCGCTCCGGCCTTGTAGCACTCAACGTGGGAGGAGAGGGCTGGGTCAGTCCAGATGTTGAAAGTGATTTTTCAGTTAAAACAACAACAACAAGACCGTCAGGCTCGGCGTGGTGATGTAATTACAAGGCCTGTGAGCTCAGCACTTGGTAGCAGAGACAGAGGACTGCCCTGAGTTCCAGGCCAGTTTTTGTTACAGCATGAAACTTTGTCTCAACATCAACAGCAAAAAGAAACTAAAAAGAAAGGAAAGAAGAAAAACTTAACCTAGGCTGAACTCCAAGGACTGCTGTGAGCGGCCCCCACCCCCTCCTTCCCACCCCCCATCCCTCCCCTTTCACCTCCCTCCACCCCCACCCCCTCCCTCCACTTCCCCACCCCCACTAACAAGGGAAGCAGCAGGTCAAGCATGGCTCCCTTTGAAGAGGAAGTGGACCCCAACAACTGTGGGTTCAATGCGTGCTGTTGGTAGCCTGTCCACTGCATCCAAAATCGTGTGTGTTCAAACGTGGTGGGAAGACTTCAAAGTCCACTGCGGGCCCTGGTGTGACCAGTGTGTAAGGATTTGTGAGGGAAGGGCTTTTGTTACGGGTGAGGAATGGTCCTCCACTGGGTTGGTGTCAAAGGCTTGGTCAGTAACACAGCGGTGTTCAGAGGCGGGGTCCAGGGGAAGTGGTTGCCTCACGAGAACTCTGACCTCATCTCCGAGTTCCTCAGTCCAGGATACTCATGACCTAATGGCTCTTCTGGGGGGGGGGGGTGGAAACTGTAGGAGGTGGAGCCCTGTTACAGGCTGGTCTCAGGGAAGGGCCTTAGGAGGGTGTATTTTGTCCCTGTGCCTCCCCTTCTAGGTCACTGTGAGTTAGGCAGCCCCCTTGGCCACATGCTCCCACCATCACGATAGCCTCACCTCAGGCCTCAGACTGGGCCAATCGGGAGAGCAAACCTCTGCGGCTACAAGCCTAGATAGCTCAGTCCTCCTTTAAACCACCCGTCTCTGGAATTCTGTCACACCGACAGAAATCTACACACACAATCCGAAAACAGCGAGTGTACTCTTCGGAATAAGTGCAGATTTGCTGTGCCTGGGGCCTCGGTTTTGTGATATACTCTTGGCTGTTTCGATGATGACGTTTTGCAGACGCCATCAGTGACAGCCTTTCGTAAGCTTTCCTGCTCACCCTAGATACCTCACAATCGACTCCCTCCTCCTCCTCCTCCTCACAGCCACAGCCTGCATCGTTCTGTTTGTATCTTAACAACATCTACCGCAACTCCAAGCTTTACAAATTATAAAGATGACTGCATCCGCTGCTTTTCTCTGACCGAATATGCGACAGGAGGAACTCAGGGAGGAAGGGACTCAGGTGGGCTCATGTGGAGAAGCCAGGCCAGCACTCACGGCTGGTGGGGGCCTACAGAGGAGGCGCTTGTGTTGGATGTAATGCCGGCCTGTAAGCCATAAAGGTCCACCCCTAGGGGCCCTCCTCTACCAGTCAGGCCCCTGCTCCAACCTTCCGAACCAGTGCCACCATCTGGGGGCCGAGTGTTCGAACACACGAGCCTGCAGGGAACACTTGGGATCCAAACCAGAACGGGGCCTTTTAAATTTTTGAAAAACACAACATAACATTAAAAAAAAAAAAAAAACTCTGAATCAAAAGCTCTTGGAGTCTTTTGTTTTGTTTCTAAATCTGAGCACAGACATGTAGTATGTGTGTGAGAAGAACAGATGGGATGAAGTGTTTGTGGTCAAACTGGGCCATGTCTGAGCTTGTCTGGGAACACCATGGGACAGCGTGCAGGAACCGGGTGCAGAACGTGTGTGTTGCAAGTGGTAGGCAGACAATGCATCACTAAGCAGAGTGACAGTCTCGGCAGTCCTCAGACATCGTTTCTGCCGTGGGAAGAGCACACGGGACTCGGCGACATGGAGCGGCTGAGGACGGCAGCTTCTGGAGTCTAACTCAGTAAGCAAGTGTTTGTTAAACGGTTACTATGTGTGGGGCACTGTGCTCCGCTCCCGGGGGTAGCGGCGTGTGCTCTACTCTGCCATCAGGTAGCTGGCAAGCAAGCAGAGATGTCACACACACACACACACACACACACACACACACACACACACACACACAACATACGCATATACACACAACATACGCACATGCACATATACACATACACACACATATACATACCCACATACACATAACATACACACACACACACACACACATACATACAACATACGCATATACACACAACATACGCACATGCACATATACACATACACACACATATACATACCCACATACACATAACATACACACACACACATACACACACACACAACATACGCATATACACACAACATACGCACATGCACATATACACATACACACACATATACATACCCACATACACAAAACATACACACACACACACACACACACACACACACACACACACACACACGCTTGTAATAAAGCACACAATGCATAGATACTGTCGGCTGTGAGAAGTGACCTGACCTGGACAGCAGGTAATGAGAGAAGCCCATGGCAGCCACTAGTGGTCTCAGGAAGGAGCTGGGACCTGTGGGGCTTAGCCAGTGGTAGAGGTGGGGGAAGGGGAGAGGAAACCTCAGGCAGAAGGAAGAAGGTTGAGAACATCTGGAATCAGAAGCCAGTCTGCTCAGCCTCGGGGAATGTGGATGAAGAGATCCTGGGGAGACGGCACGAGCAGGTGCACTGGGAACCCCCAAAGGAGGGGAGCATCTGAACTCATCTGTTCTCTCACAGGATTCCCCGAGGGGTGCTCACCGTGGGCAACGCTAGAGGAGGCAGGCTGTAGGGAGAGATCCCAGCAGCCTCGTTGAAGGTGACGGTGGGAACGGCGACCAGAGAGCTGATGTGACAGGAACCAGTCCTTGTCCTAAGCCTTACACTCACACTGTGTTTATAGCCGTGGAAGATGGACAGGCGTGATACAGTGTGTGAGAGGCACAGTCGTAGATATGTGCACAAGTATCGGAGGGTTACCAAAGAGGGGTTAGTCACGGCTGGCAGGTGTGTGTGTGTGTGTGTGTGTGCCTGTGTGTGTGCATGAGTGTGTGTGTGCCTGTGTGTGAGTGCATGAGTGTGTGTGTGAGTGCATGAGTGTGTGTGTGAGTGCGTGTGTGTGTGTGTGCCTGTGTGCCTGTGTGTGAGTGCATGATGAGTGTGTGTGTCTGTGTGTGAGTGCGTGAGTGTGTGTGCCTGAGTGTGTGTGAGTGTGTGTGTGTGTGTGTGAGTGCATGAGTGTGTGTGTGCCTGTGTGTTTGTGCATGAGTGTGTGTGTGCCTGTGTGTGAATGCGTGAGTGTGTGTGTGTGTGAGTGTGTGTGTGAGTGCATGAGTGTGTGTGTGTGCCTATGTGTGAGTGCATGAGTGTGTGTGTGTGTGTGTGTGTGTGTGTGTGTGTGTGTACACGCGCGCGCACGCGCATGCGTGTGTGCCTGGCTCAGTCAGTTACAGCCCCTGTTGGTGATGCTGGCGCAGGCCTGGGAAAGGGCAGGTGGCACTATGATTCACAATGGGCCTGGGACCCAGCAAGCCTCACTTGATGTTACAGTATCTACTATAGGAGCCTTGGGGGGGCGGGGGCGACAGGGTGGAGACCGCCAGGGTCAGAAGGACAAACGGCCCTGGCTGAGGAGTAGGCCGGAATAGGGAGAGCTGGGATCTGGAAAGGTGGATGTGCTATTCTGGAACGGAGGGAAGAGTGAGTGGGAGACGCAGCAGGAGGGATGGATTCGAGGCTTGTAGCATGACCTTGTGAAGACGGGACAGAAACCCAAAGATGTGATAACCACTGATAGCCTCGTACGCACGCTCGCACACATGCACAAGCACACTCAAACACACATATATACACACATGCACACACAGACACACGCACACACACATCCATGCACACCCATACAGACACTCGAGAAAACCCACATACACACGTCAGCCACACTATCTTTAGGTCACAGATACCCATCTCCCACCTGGCCTTTGCATGCTTTTCCATCCTTTTTCTGTTATTAGGTCCCAGTTGCCACTGTAACAAATTACCACACCAGTGGCCTGAGGCAGCGCGGATTTATCACCTTACACTTCAGAAGCAGGTCAGCAGGACACATTCCTCTGGAAGCCTGAGGGAAGAATCCATTGCCTCACCTTTCCTCCTCAGCGTCTTCTTGGTTTATGGCCCCTTCCAGACACGAAACTGTGGCATTTGCAGATGTCATTTCTTCCTCTCTGTCTTCTCCACCAGCATCACCAGCTTCCATTTTACAAACGAGAACATACATCGTGTGAGCGTTGGTTAGCCGTGAGCTGCACGAACGGATGTGAAGGAAGAGAGCCTGAGACAGGGACAAGTTGTGACCGTGTGCTAGACCCCGGGGCAGCCCAGAGACACTGCAGAACACACAGGAGGGGATTCCTGCCCCAACGGACCTTGGTGCCCCGTAAGGGCGACTGGACACGAAGCAAGGAAGACGCAGTTAGACAGGGCACCAGTCACTGGGGGACCAAGGAGAAGTCGCTGCGTGCTGACCCCACAGTGTCCAGGGCCAGGGCTCCCCACAGCTGAATTTGGTGTGGCGATGGATAGTAACTCCAGGAGCCAGGGTTTCTTGCTTGTTTTTGTTTTTGAGATGCATCTTGCTCTGTAACCACAGCTGCCCTGGAACTCACCGTGTAGCCCAGGCTTTCCTTAACTTGAGACCTTCCTGCTTGTGCTTCCTAACTACAGAGGTCACAGGTGTGTGCCACCAGACCCAGACTGGAAGCAGCCGGACAAGGCCACTGGCTTTCAAGCTTCACCTAGCTAAGCAACCTTTTATTCAAGCAGGGTCTGCAGCGAAACCCACATCCAGAGTACCAAGCGTTCTAGCTCAGCTGCTCTGACCAGCATGGAACTCACCTCCTGCCCTGTGGCTCCCTCCTCAGCAGCCCAAGGAACCTTATAGAACTCCCAGGGTCCAGCAGAGCCCAGTAGGGAAATGGATGGCAGGCAGTCTTTCTAAAAGCTACATGCCACTCACTTCTCAACAATCCATGAAGTCATCGCTTCACACTGAGGAATCTGGGGCGTCGGGGGATTGATGATACAAATAAACAGCTGCTTGAAAGCTGTTTTTCCGTGCTAGGGACTGAACCCAGGGCCTCGTGCATTCGAGGCAGCCACACCCTACTGCTGAGCTTGAAACTTGATGGAATAAAGGTGAAGTCTGGCCCCTGTCTGCTCACTTAGCCCCATCCCTTCACACACACACACACACACACACACACACACACACACACACACACACACACACACACACACCATGCCACCTTTAGGGCTTCTTAAGCCCCCAATTAATGCTTTCTTTTATAAGAGTTGCCTTGGTCATGGTGTCTCCTCACAGCAACAGAACAGCATTAACTAAGACAGCCCTTCCCAGTCCACACTGTTGGCAAATAATTCAAGACCATCTCTCATTTCACGACCCCGAACACAATCACACCTTTTCCCCGCCCCCACAGGAGACATCCCAGTCACGGGTTCTATCCATTAGGAGGTTGACATCTTCAGGGACCCGACTCAACCTGTCACACCTTGTGACAGGATCTAAGTTTTAGATGTCATGTCCTCAAGGAAACTGTCCTTGGCTTCTCTGAGAACAGTGGCTTGTGGGAGATTCCCACAGCATCTTCTCTCCAGCTCACGTGGCTTGCCACGGTCCCACGTTAACATTAGCTCGAACAGCTGTGTGAGCCGTGCCAGGAGGGTGGCGGGCACTACTGTTCCATCTGCACTAGCAGCCCAGATCAGAATCTGTGAGAGTCAGAACAAACGGAGGAGCAAATGAATGGACTTGCCTGGGCTCACAGCAAGGATTTGAACTTGGGCAGTGGGTTCACAGGGCCCCTCTTTCACAGAGCTGTTCTAAGCTCGCTTGGGCTCAACAGCATATGAAGCCTCCCCCGGGACACCCCACCAGGTGTGGGGAGGTTCAACACTTGCAGAATCAGTAGTCTCAAATCCTGTGGTGTAGGACACCATTCTTGGCAAGGATGGTGGAAGGTTTTGGCAAGGCTGGCAAGGCGGGGTTGGGCCGTGGGTGTGAGAGCAGCTGTAGCGGAGGTGGGGGGCAGGCAGGAGACCTGGTAGGCATGCACAGAGAGGAAGAGACTTCAAGGGCAGCCCTCAGGCACACCCACGAGAGAAGCTGGGAGAAGAAGATGCCAGGGAGGAAACGGGCTGTCAGAGCCCAGAGGAGAGGAGGAGACGTGGGAAAGTGCAGTGTCATGGAAACCGGAGAGGGAGCCTGTCCATCTCCGAGAAGAGGCCGCTGCAGGGCAGCGCTGTGGAGCAGGAGTGGGAGGCCCCGGGCCACCTGTCCTGCTGGGAAGGTGGTCTTAACCTTTCACAACGGAGGATGAACTCAGTAAACTTCACGGGAGTTAGAAGACGAGGGGGAGGCTGAGTGGGCGCTGCAGGGATTCAGGAGGAAATGCAAGGAGACCACACATTTCCGGATCTGGCAGCGAGAGAAGACGGATGAGGGGAGGGAGCACCGTGAGGACAAGGGAGATGCTCGCGTGGGCTGGCGGCGCCTGGGAAGAGCCTGGGAGGAAGCAGCCGAGAACCAGAAGGAGGGCAGGTCGTGGGCGGGCGCGCACCAGGCCAGGCAGGAGCCTCGATGATGAGTCAGCACTCAGCTAACCCAGTCGGACAGAGATGGGAGGTGCCTACTGGGGAGCCTGAGTCCAGCTTCCTTCCGGGGGTCGGGGGCTTAGCCCAGTTTCCTTCCTCCCAGTCCATTCTGGGGTTACTGAATGCAGAGCATCGGCCAGCCTCCTGCTAGAGTCCCCTTAAAACGCCCCATGCCCTCTGTACTCTGGGGGGACCCGCAGACTCAGAACTGGACCTGGGGTCCTGTCTGAAGCCCCCAGTAAGGGACTCCAAGGAGAGGTGTAGCTCCTGCCTCGATTCTCCAAAAGGTGCTAGAACTGCCTTCACACCCCCAGGGGAAGATGGGAGCCCACTTCTGTGTTTGGGAACTCTTCGGCATCCAAGAAGTGTACTGTGTGAAGGGGGGGGGTGTAATAGGGCTGGGGATGGAACCGGGTTGGCAGAGTGCTTGCCTAGCATTGGCCAAAGCACAACGTGGTGGCACGCCTATTCTCAGGCTAGAGGAGGCAGGGAGAAGCAGAAGTGAATGGCGTTCTTAGCCGCACACCGACTATGAGGCTAGCTTGGGTTACATGAGATCGTGTCTCAAAATAAGTAGATAAATGTTTAAGAAGTGGTTTTTTGTTTTTTAAAAGGGCATAAGCAAGAGGGAATAATGGGGAAATATGATTGAAATACATTATATACGTGTATGAAAACGTTATAATGAAGCCCGTTACTATGTATAACTAACTATGCTAATAAAACTTTTTCTAAAAAAGCGTAGCCAGGCGGTGGTGGCGGCGGCGCACGCCTTTAATCCCAGCACTCGGGAGGCAGAGCCAGGCGGATCTCTGTGAGTTCGAGGCCAGCCTGGGCTACAGAGTGAGTTCCAGGACAGGCAGTAAGGCTACACAGAGAAACTCCGTCTCAAAAACAAAACAAAACAGCATAAAAGAAACTCCTAAGGATTACCAAAGGAACCTATGATATAGAAAGCTAATTTTCTTATGTATGTATGTATGTGTATGTATGTATGTATGTATGTATGGGGAGGGTAGAAGTCAGAGAACAACATGTAAGAGTCTGTGCTCTCCTTCCCTGGGGGTTCTTCAGGTTTGGTGGCAAGCACCTGTATCCATATTGCTGGCCCTCTTTCTCTTACCATGCCTGGTTATCACCATGTTACAGTCAGAGTCTATGGTATCCTTTAATACGGGTGATAAAGGAACACATGTGATAAATAGCGTTTGGGGTGTGATAAGGAAGTGTCTGACGCTACCCTGGTGTCGGCCACAGCAGCCACACTTCCTGGGACTAGTTGGCTCCTCTCTCAATGGGGAATGCTCTGTTTTAACAGATGATGGAGATAATGAAGACGTAGCTTGCATTCATCCCAGTTCTTGGACTCTCTGAATTCTTTTTCTTTTTTAATCTTTTTGTGGAGAGCTGGAGAGATAGTTCTGCAGTTGAGAGCACTTGTTGCTCTTGTAGAGGACCTGGGTTCAGTTCTCAGCACCCACATGGTGCTCACAAACACCAGCAGGTCCAGCTCCAGGGGATCTGGTGCCTTCTTCTGACCTCCTCGGGGACCTGCGCACATGTAGACATACCTACAAATGTCAAATAAAGTAAATAATTTTTTATTTGAACATTTGAGTGTGTGTGGCTGTATGCGTCGGCAGACATGTGGACATTTCAGCACATGTGAAGATCAAAAGACAGCCTCAGATATCACTCCTCACCTCTGCCTTGTTCACTGCTGCGTGCAAGAGGCTGGCAGGCCTGTGAACTTCTGGGGATTCTTGCCCAGAATTCTGGTAAGGAATTCTGGGATTACAGACATGGGTTACCATGTCCAGCTTTATGTGAACTCTGGTGACTCAAACATAGGTCTCCATGTGTACAAAGCAAGTATCTTACCCACTGAGCCGTCCTCAACCTGGACCCTGTGAATTCTACCTACGGCCTTCAAAATGTTAAGAACATCTGTAGCAACTGTTCAAAGCCTCAGTGCTTACAGGGGCCAGACAGGTGAGGCCACGGAGGCCACGGAGGCCACGGAGGCCACAGGAGACAGCGGGAAGGCTGCAATAAACACCATCTCCAGCGTGAGCAGTGCTGCTAGGCTCCAGGCAGGGACAGCAAGCCTGCTATCACTCAATCTTCCCAGCATCCAGAGATGCCAGGAATACTAATGATTACGTAAATTCTCCCACTTCTTAATGTGAGCAAAAATGTGCACACTTGAAAGTGCATTCGGGGGCCAAATATATCTGCAGCTGTAACCTGGAGGCTGTGGGAGTTGGGCTCCCTGCTGTTGGAGTCTTGTCGGAGAGATGGAGGGGTGGGGGGAGGGGGTGGGAGGGGAGGGGGTGGGAGTGGGAGGGGAGTGGGGGAATGCTGATGTTTTCCAGCTTCACCCTCTAGACCTGCAGTCCAGGCTTCAGAAGCCCACTGACTCATGCAGGACACGCTGCTCCGGACTGAAAACAAGCAGCAAACCTGGTCTGCAGGAAAATCCTCCCTGAACCTGCGATGGTCTGACTGAACCACCCCCTGGGCTGGGTTTCCCTCCCTGGCACTGTGCACACACGCATTGTGTGGAAAGGAGCTGGATCCCACGCCAGCAACCCTGAGCTCCGGGCCCAGCTCTGCTGCATCTCAGTCCAGGGAGCCTGAGAAGCCTCAGATCTGTCTTCTCTCCTGCACAGCTCATCCGGGAAGTGGGCCTGCGAGGGCCAGTGGTGTATTCAACGGCGCAGAATGCTGGCCCAATGCCAGGACTCCTACTCATTTCTGGTTTCATTTTTTTCCTGCTTCCCCCAGCTGGACCCCTTAGAGGTTGGAGTATAGGGATGAAGTAAAACAAGTTTGTCCCAAAATGTTACCCAATGGACAAGATCTTAAAAATACCCCCCAAGAGCCGGGCGGCGGTGGCGCACGCCTTTATCCCAGCACTCAGGAGGCAGAGCCAGGCGGATCTCTGTGAGTTCAAGGCCAACCTGAGCTACAGAGGGAGTTCCAGGAAAGGTGCAAAGCTACACAGAGAAACCCTGTCTCAAAACAAACAAACAAACAAAAAAACAACAACCAAAGCATAGAGTAGTTGACCTGCTCCCTTAAACAGTGCTCACTCTGGAAGGGTCCAGTGACTGGGTAACTACCTCCAGGGTCTTCATTTCTGGCATCCCCAAGGCCTGGTTGTGCAGATCTGAGAGAGGAAGAGGGAAAAGCGGGCCAAAGGACACTGGCTGCTTTCATTTCGTACCCACGTGTTCAGCCCAGTTCCTGCGGGTTTCACTCTCATTTTCAGAGGGGACAGACGGACGGACGGACGGACGGACGGAGGCTCTGAGCTGCCCAAGGACAGATTCTCCAGGCTGGGCGGTTCTGCGAGCTGGGAAGTGAGACCAGAGAAGGATCCTGCCACCACATTGTCACATCCCAGCTTTGATTTAAAAAAAGAACAACACACTGCGTCTCTGTGGGAGTTATGTCTGCATTTGCTGGGTGACTGCTCCACACACATACACACACCCTTGGTGAGCTGGGCTGTGGCAGGAGCTGTGTATGATGCGGGTGGTAACAGAGGATCCATCTGCCTGGGACGGGTTAGGGAGCCGAGCCTCCGTGGGCTGCCTCGTGAGAACAAATGCGAGCTCTGGGAAGTGGAGCTCCATGAAGAGCTTTGAGGAAAACCAGAATCCATCTTAGGGAACGGGGAATTCCAGCCAGGCCCGTGTGGCTGTGGGGCCTTGATCTGACACTGAAGACCAATGAATCAACACAGAAACGTCTTTAAAGTGGCGCATCTCAAGAGACTAACCACGTATAGTTTTTTTGTCATTCCAGAAGCGTCCCCAAAGTCCCCAGTGAAGCCCACAGCAGCACTCTCGCAAATTTCAGGCAACATTTAGGCTCTCAAGGCCCTTATGTGTCCACGAAGAGCACGCTTGATGACCCCTCCCTCAAAGCCCTTATGTGTCCACGAAGGGCACACTTGATGACCCCTCCACGTCACCCTGAAGCCCCATCTCGTGTCACTCACTGTCGATGATGGCTCTGTGCTGAGGCCTGCTCTGAGCACCTCCCTTGTGTCCACGCAGCAGCTGGCCTCGGTCTTGAGGGGTCTGACATTTAGAGCATCGAGGGACATGAGTTACTTTCTCATGGCTGTGAAAACACACCTGACCAAGGCAACTTAATGGAGCAAGGGTTTATTTTGGCTCAGAGTTTGAGGGTGCACAGTCCGTGATGGTGGGGGAGGCTTGGCCTAGAGAACTACTCTCAGCTGGGGCACCCAGGGCAGGAAGTGGCTGGTGACACATCTGTAGTCGGGAAGAGGTGTCAGGGTGGCACTCAGACTGTCCTCTCTTTTTGTTTAGTCTGGAACCCCCGACGAGAGATGGTGTCACCCATGTTCAGGGCAGCTCGTCCCTCCCTAGTTAAACGTCTCTGGAAACGGCCTCATGGACACACTCAGAGACGTACGTATCTGGGCAATTCCAAGTCCCGCCAAATTGATAATGAAGGGTGTCAGAGGAGCTTTCTTTACAAGAGAACGACCTGACTTCTGCAGTGTTTACAAACTACAGATGACCTCACAGACACACTCCTAAGAAGGGTAAGCAAGTGAGAGGTCTTCATCAGCTCCTCGGTGACCCCTCTGTGGCCCCAGAAGTTGGCAAGTACTGGCTCCTTCTTACACAGAGACAAGAGGTGCCATGCCTGGAATTGGTGTCCCCCCTGTCCCTTACCTCCACATCAGGGAGTGAAGACAAGTCTTGCAATCAATGGTTTATTTATTTATTCGTTGGTCTTTCCAGTAAGGTCAGCCTTTCTGGGGCTCATCTTTGCATCCACACACATACACACAGCACTCAGTCAGTTCACGGTGACTGAACACGAGTACTTGGCCTTCACTGCCGAGCGCTCTTGGCCAGTCTGTACCAGCTGTCTGCTCATGGGCTCCCATCTCTTGACTTCCTGTTTTGGGAAGATATCCCAGGGTTCAGAGGGGACAGAAAGAAGGAACATTCCTATGAAACCAAACCAGGTTGCAGAAAAGAACAGTCCACTCAATGGGCCAGACATTCCATGTGGCCTTGGAAGAGACCCAGGGATATGGGGGTGGGGCACACACAGATGTGAGATGCATGGGCTGCCGCCATAAGATAACATTCTGTTTCAGAAAAAGCTGCTGCTTCTTCTTCCTCTTCTTCTTTTTTTTTTTTTTTTTTTTTTTTTTTTGGTTTTTTTGAGACAGGGTTTCTCTGCGTAGCTTTGGTGCCTGTCCTGGTTCTAGCTCTGTAGTCCAGGCTGGCCTCGAACTCACAGAGATCGCCTGGCTCTGCCTCCCGAGTGCTGGGATTAAAGGCGTGCGCCACCACGCCCGGCAGAAAAAAACTTCTTTTATAAGTAGGAGGATACTCTAAAATAACAATAAAAGCATAGTGTAGTAAATATGTCCAGCAATACATGTTTTTTATTATGGAACATGATGCCGTGTACATTATTGTACACACCATGCTTTTATATGACAGGCAGGTTGGGGGTTATCAACATGAGTGTCAGCAGACACCCCTCAGAAGTGTGTTGTTTTATATCACAGTCTCACTAGTGGAAAAGAATTTTTCAGCTCCATGAAAATATTATGGGACCATTGTCCTATATTGGTCTATAATTGACCAATGTGGTGCCTGATTATATTAGAAATTAGAGGGGGGGCATCATCCCCACCCCCAGGAGCCTGCACACTCCAGGGGGCAGGAAGGAGGCCACGACAAGATACATAATAACTAACGCCCAAGTCCAACAGGTAAGGAAAAGTGCTGAGGAGGAAAGCAAGCTAAGAGAGGAGGATCGCATCTGCAGTCATACTTGCGTGTGCACGTGTGAGCGTGTGTGCGTGCGTGCGTGCGTGTGTGTGTGTGTGTGTGTGTGTGTGTGTGAGAGAGAGAGAGAGAGAGAGAGAGACAGAGACAGAGACAGAGACAGAGACAGAGAAAGGAATGTTTTCGCAGGGTCCTAAAGGTGGTGAGGGAGAGAGTCACATGACCACCTAAGAATCACATGACCTCCCAAGCCAGGACCTTCCAGACCGAAGGAAGCACACGTGCAAAGGCCCTAGGCAGGAGGAGAGTAGAGAGAGCAGCCCGTTGTGAGTAAAGAGGGGTCAGTCGGGTGGGGGGTGGCGATGCAGGCTTTGGAAACGATGGTGGAGCTGAGCTGCTTGGAGGGTGGAGAGCAGGGTGGCCCCATCCCACTTCCTTTTAGAAGGATCCCTCTGTCTGATGGGTTGAGAAAGAGGGCCAGGGTGGAACAAGGGCGACCTGTTAGGAACCATCTCAGGAAGGTGGGCAGCGAGGATTGTGGGGTGGGCAGGCTGGTGGCCACTCAGCGGTGAAAATGACCTGTTTCCTGCTGATGCTGAAGATAAAGAGGAGGAGAGCTGGGCTGTGGGGGGGGGACAGCAGAGAGTGAGGACCCTCTGGCGTTTCCAACCCAGTCACTGGGAAGCCTAGAAGAGGAGAGGCAGGTCAGAATCTCGAGTTTGAGGGTATTCTGTTTGACATCTTTCCCAAGTGAACAGGGGATTGGATGCAAAGGGCTGGACTTCCCGAGGGAGACAAGGCAAGATGAATCGAACTGGGAGTCATCCATCGCATTTGTCATTCTGGGAAGCTGACCAAGGGCTGACATTGAAGCTTGACAGCACCTAGACATGAGATATAAAACTGAAGAGAGGTGACAGGTGAGGAGTGTGCAGTGTCCCCAGAAGGAGGAAGTGACCTTTCAGGTAAAGTGAGATTGGAGAAGGGACCACTGGATCAACAAGAAGTCAGCCTCTGGTGAGCCTGTCTGCAGAGATGAGGGGCTCGTGGGAGAGGGCGGAGGAGAAGCACAGATGGTCACCTCTGGGGTAGAATTTTCCTGCGGGCACACAAAGAAGGGGTCAGGAGTGTTGGGGGAGGGGCGTCCAGAAATGGCTTCTGATGAAGGGAGAAATACCATCGTCCCCCTGCTGTGGGATGGTCTGTATGGCAAATGTGTTGCTCTGATTGGTCAATAAATAAAACACTGATTGGCCAGTGGCTAGGCAGGAAGTATAGGCGGGACTAACAGAGAGGAGAAAAGAAAGAACAGGAAGGCGGAAGGAGTCACTGCCAGCCGCCGCCAGGACAAGCAGTATGTGAAGATGCCGATAAGCCACGAGCCACGTGGCAAGGTATAGATTTGTGGGAATGGGTTGATTTAAGCTATAAGAACAGTTAGCAAGAAGCCTGCCATGGCCATACAGTTTGTATACAATATAAGTCTCTGTGTTTACTTGGTTGGGTCTGAGCGGCTGTGGGACTGGCGGGTGACAGAGATTTGTCCTGACTGTGGGCAAGGCAGGAAAACTCTAGCTACATCCCCCCCCGCAATGATAGGATTGATTACAGAGTGGTGCCATGATGCTGGAGACCCAGGAAGCAAGAGGGAGGGTGGGCTGCAGTGGGTGGGCTTGTCTAGGACCTACATGGGAAGGGGGGAAGGGAGGAGGGACAAAGGAGGGGAGGACCACGTGCTGGAGACTGTCCAGGCTGGGCTGAGGGCAGGGCTCGGCGGGAGATGGAGCCCTGAAGTGGGTAGGAGGAAGAGAAATGGTGGACTTGGGGTCAAGGAAAGTGGGCAAGTTGGGTGTCTGGTGGTGGCGGCAGCTGGGTGCCCCAAGGCCCTTCCTCCCTCCTTCTGCAGCAAGAGCATCTCGCCAGCGCATTCTCGCCAGCCAGGGGCTGCTTTTCCCAACACTCCCTTCAACTAGCTCTAGCTACGAGCCAGCCCCACGCCACTGATACGCAGGGAATTTGTTTACTGCCCTCTACACCCTTCCTCATCCCTACAGTGTCGACATCCAATGGCCCCGCTCCAACAGCCGAGCACACGCAGGCCAAGGCTTCTTGGCTCTTCTGTGGAGCCCTGTGGTTGTCTTAGGACGCCTGCTGCCCATTCTCAGAGCACTAGTCTTAAATTCATGAGACACAGTAGTAAGATTGTGAAGAAAAAGGACTATATCAATATCACAAAATGTTGAGTTATGATCTAGCAGCAGAAACCTATGTTCTTTCCTCACTGTAGTCCAACAACGGATCTGACGATGCCCTGCTTCCAGGGTGAGGGTGAGCCTAGACAATCTTTTGCAGCAGGCACCTGTGGGAAGAGGGTTTCTGGGGCTTCTGCTGGGGACAAGATGAAGAGTCTGACCACTTCTGTTTGTAACCAGCCCTGCCTTGTCCATCCTTGGTTCTGGTAGATCTAAAAGATCGGGGGGGGGGGGGAGGAAATGGCAATCCCTGAAAGCCTTGATTCAGGGCCACACACTACCTAAGGCAGCGAGGCTGCTGCAGGAGACTGAGCTGAAGCCCTTCTTAAAGCTCTCGGTTCTCATCTTCATACCACAGTAACTTGCCCTGCACCATCACCGAGGTAGATGGTGGCGGGATGTTTGACCACCCTGTCCTAGACAGCATCCCCAAACACAGCATTCAGCATGAGTCTCTGCCCTCCCCAGCTCAGGGCTCAGGAGAGTGTCACCCATCCATCCCGGCTTCCATCCTGGTGGCCTTTCGACACCTAGACGTGGGCCTCTCAACACTCCGCCCTGTCTGGGCCTCAGCAAAGCCACCTGTTTCCTGTCCTTGGCCCGGGCAAGCCAGTGCCCTGGCCTCACCCATGCCCTGGCTGACAGATCCACAGATGCAGCTCCCGCCCTCCCCTGCCGGTCCAGCCACACCCCAAACGCCAACCTGGCAGCTCTGACTACAGAGAACAGGAATGCTACCGGAGGACTTGGATCACAGGACTCCACCAGGGTGTGAGCTGGAGCTGACTGCATCCAGCAGCAGCCCGGCCCTTTAGAGGAGGAGCTCACCCAAACCACAAGAGGAGAGCAGGAGGAATGAATGAAGTCACTAGTGACAGGGGCTGCCGTTGTCCTGGGGAGTGTGTGGGTGCTGCCTTCCACACGCCACCTCCTTGAACCCTCTCACAGTCACATGAGTTAGGTTGTACCTCTTCACTTGAAGCCCTGCAAACTGAGGTTCAGAGAAGTTGTGTCATCTAAAGACAGTCACACAGTGAGTCAGCAAGCGAAGAAGACTAGTCCTGACTGCCTCTTAGCACAGGGACTAGGGCCACCGTGGGAATGGCCTCTTTCCTGATTGGGAAAGAGGTGGCCCAGCGCCCACTCCAACTAGGGTGGCCAAGCACCCACTCCGACTAGGGTGGCCCAGCACCCACTCCAACTAGGGTGGCTCAGCACCCACTCCGACTAGGGTGGCCCCATCAAACAGTCTCCTGCTGAGCTGGCCAAGTGCAGGGCGTGAGTAAGAAGGAGCAAGGCTGAAATCTCCAGGGAAACTGCCCTGTTCCTGAGAGTCAGGGGAAGGGCCATAGCTCCGAAGTTAAACATCGGATGGGGGCCCCCTTCAGGCTTCCACCAGGGAAGGTTGTTCTGCACGTCCTGGGGCCCAGATCGAGGAAAGCTGTCATGGGGAGGGGAATGTTAAAAGGAATAGACATGCCCCAGTTGGACTGGACAGACAAAAGTCCCAGGGAGTCAGGGAGGGGGGGCTGTCCAGTCCCATCAACTCAAGGAAGGGAAAGGGAGGAAAGGCCTCAGATTCGTTGAGAGCCCCTGATATCTGGGGAAGGCAGTTCTGAGCAGTGGGTGAGCCTCATCTCTATAGAAGAGGGCCTGATTCCTACAGCAGCATCTATGAACTTGATGAAATGAAAACGTTTAGATTGTATCCTGGAGGAGAGCCGTGCGGCACCCACTGTGAACAGCCCTGGAGTTCTGAGGGAGAAAGTCCAGGTAGGTCGTGGTGGCCTACACCCTGAGAAATGGGCTGAGGACGGGGGGAGATGGGCAAGCAGATCCTAGATCCCGCTGGACAAGCAGGTCTACCGCCGTAGCCCCTGCTCTGCCTCTCATCCTCAGGGTAGAGTTTGCTCCACCAAGATTTGAATCTGGACTAGTCCGACCGCTGAAGCAAGAATCGAGGATCGCACGAGCCTCTCAGAGGCAACCGGGCTGGCCTTGGGCCCGCTTAACAGGCCTCCTTCCTTGCTCTCGGGGCTCTGCCTTGTGCTGGCGTTCTGCATGTGCAGCCCTCGCTCTGCGACTCCGGAGAGGAGCAAGCTCAAGCGTCACTTTGCTGTCATAGAGAAGGCACCCTCTGTGACTGAACCGCAGCTCGGTTGCTGAGAGATTAGAAGAGTGTGAACGCAGCCGCTCCTCTGTGCCTGGCTCCTTCTGGAAACGAGCAGATCTGCTTTATCACAGGGGCTGGAATCGTCAAGGAGCCTCCTGATAACCTAACTCCAGGCCCGGCAGTGGTGTCCTTTCTCAGGATGACTATATTTGGGCTTATAATCCTCCAATATAACAAGGCAGTAAATAAGGGGAGTGGCTTTCCAGGAGGATTAGCAGCTGAACTGCGAAGGGAGTGAGCTTCTGTCAGCTCAGCTAGCAGTCCAGGGGTAGCTGCCAGCCCCGAGGACGTCTTGTGCAGAACAGTCATTAGCTGGGCACTTGGATCTGAACCTCTAAGACGGTTCCAGTTCCCACTGGTCTGCATGGTTGCTATGACTAGAAGCTGCAGGGGAGATGCCCCTGTGGGTTCCTGGTGAACTTACGTGGACATCACCCTCTTCTCCAGACGTCTGGACCTGCCCATGAGGGTAATCACAGAAGCCTTCCCGCTGGATAGGAGGCCAGAAAGGATTGAGGTAGGGTGTCGAGGCTGAGGGATGCTCAGTGAGGCCTTCTTGGTAACAGTTCCTACCTACCCGCTGCAGAGTCCCAGCCTTCAGCAACAGTTAGAAGAAACCCAGTACCTGCTACACTTGACTCACTGCAAACACAGGGACAGAGTCCTAGAGAGGAGGGAGAGAGTTCAGTCAGACCTCCCTATGTCTCTGGTCTCTCACCGTCCGGCTTCTGCCCCTCCTTACCAGATGACAGTGGCCCAGACACCACAAGTGCCAGATGTGTCAGCACCAAGTGAGGGACACCCCCAGCTCACACTCTCACACGTATACACACTGGGCTACTGTTGTGTACAGCCTTGATGCTGAGCTCTGGGAGGACAAATACACACACACACAACTGAAGTTTCAAGTGTAAAAAGTTTTGATCGTGTGCTTTTACAATTAAGAGCAAGATCCTAAGATAGGTCCAGTGTGGTGGTATGCGCTGTTAATTCTGGCACTCCGGAGGCAGAGGCAGGTGGACTTCTATGAGTTCAAGGAAGCCTGCTGGTCTCCATAGCGAGAATGATCTCAAAAAAAAGGAGGAGAAGAAAAGGAAAGATAGACATTTCCCACCTAGTTCAGAATCCAAGTGGGAAAAAAATGCATGAAGAAAGAAACAAAACAAAGCCAGATGATAGTAGGTAGATAGGCTGAGATGATAGAGTGGATGGGATGATGGGGTGGAGGGGATGATGGGGTGAGATGATGGAGTGAATGGGATGATGGGATGGAGGGGATGATGGGATAGGGGGGGGGGGGAGGGGGGGAGGAGGGGGGGGGGGAGGGATGATGGAGATGATGGGATGGGATGAGGGGGGGGGGGGGATGGAGGGGGGAGGGGGGGGGGGGGGGGGGGGGGGGGGGGGGGGGGGGGGGGGGGAGGGGTGGGGGGGGGGGGGGGGGGGGGGGGGGGGGGGGGGGGGGATGATATGGTGAGTGAGGGATGGAGTAATGATGGGAGGGGTGGATGGGATGATGGAGTGGATGGGATGATGGGGTGGAGGGGATGATGGGGATGGAGATGGGGTGGATGGGATGATGGGGGATGGGAGGGGGAGGGATGATGGGGGTAGGATGATGGAGTGGATGGGATGATGGGGTGGATAGAGATGATGGGATGGAGGGGATGATGGGGTGGATGGGATGATATGGTGAGATGATGGGATGGATTGTAATGATGGGATGGGGTGGGATGGGATGATGGAATGGATGGGATGATGGGGTGGATGGGATGATGGGGTGGATGGGATGATGGAGTGGATGGGGATGATGGGATGGAGGGGATGATGGGGTGGATGGGATGATATGGTGAGATGATGGGATGGATTGTAATGATGGGATGGGGTGGGATGGGATGATGGAGTGGATGGGATGATGGGATGGAGGGGATGATGGGGTGGAGGGGATGATGGGGTGGGATGGGATGATGGGGTGGATGGGATGATGGGGTGGATGGGATGATGGAGTGGATGGATGATGGGATGGAGGGGATGATGGGGTGGATGGGATGATGGGGTGGATGGGATGATGGGGTGGGATGGGATGATGGGGTGGATGGGATGATGGGGTGGATGGGATGATGGAGTGGATGGGATGATGGAGTGGATGGGATGATGGGGTGGATGGGATGATGGGGTGGATGGGATGATATGGTGAGATGATGGGATGGAGGGGATGATGGGGTGGATGGGATGATATGGTGAGATGATGGGATGGATTGTAATGATGGGATGGGGTGGGATGGGATGATGGAGTGGATGGGATGATGGGGTGGATGGGATGATGGAGTGGATGGGATGATGGGATGGAGGGGATGATGGGGTGGATGGGATGATGGGGTGGATGGGATGATGGGGTGGATGGGATGATGGGGTGGATGGGATGATGGGGTGGGATGGGATGATGGGGTGGATGGATGATGGGTGGATGGGATGATGGAGTGGGATGGGATGATGGGATGGATGGGATGATGGGGTGGATGGGATGATGGGGTGGATGGGATGATGGGGTGGATGGGATGATGGGGTGGATGGGATGATGGAGTGGATGGGATGATGGGTGGATGGGATGATGGAGTGGATGGGATGATGGAGTGGATGGGATGATGGGATGGAGGGGATGATATGGTGAGATGATGGGATGATGGGGTGGATGGGATGATGGGGTGGATGGGATGATGGGGTGGATGGGATGATGGGTGGATGGATGATGGAGTGGATGGGATGATGGGATGGAGGGATGATGGGGTGGATGGGATGATGGGGTGGATGGGATGATGGGGTGGATGATGGGGTGGATGGGATGATGGGGTGGATGGGATGATGGGGTGGGATGGGATGATGGGGTGGATGGGATGATGGGTGGATGGGGGGGTGGGGGGATGATGGGGGGATGGGTGATGGGGGGGGGTGGGGGGGGGGATGATGGGGTGGATGGGATGATGGGGTGGATGGGATGATGGGGTGGATGGGATGATGGGGTGGATGGGATGATGGGGTGGATGGATGATGGGGTGGATGGGATGATGGGGTGGATGGGATGATGGGGTGATGGATGATGGGGGATGGATGGTATGATGGATGAGGTGGATGGGATGATGGGGTGGGGATGGTGGATGATGGGTGGGATGGGATGATGGGATGGATGGGGGGGGGGATGGGGATGATATGGTGAGATGATGGGATGGATTGTAATGATGGGATGGGGTGGGATGGGATGGGATGTAACTGGAAGGTTTCTCCAGTCCCACCTAGCCCCATGGGCCCACAGCCCCGCAGCCCCTTATAAAATAATCACTCAGATGCTTAATATTATTTACAAACTCTATGGCCTATAGCAGGCCTCTTGCTAGCTAGCTCTAATATCTTCAATTAACCCATTTCTATTCATCTATGTTCTGTGGCTTACCGGTCTGCTAGCATTGTCCCTTTGGTGGCAGGCTGGCATCTCTCCAGACTCCACCTTCCTCTTTCCTGTCTCTCTCCTTGGATTTCCCCCCTGCCTCTAAGTTGCCTTGCCATAGGCCAAAGCAGCTTATTTATTAACCAATGGAAACAACATATATTCACAGCATACAGAAAGACACCCCCCAGCAATGGGATGACAGAGGGTTTGATAGGATCGATGAGATGATGGGATGGGTGTGATGATGGGGTGAGATGATGGAATGGGTGTGATGATGGGGTGAGATGATGGGATGGGTGTGATGATGGGATGAGATGATGGAATGGGTGTGATGATGGGGTGAGATGATGGGATGGGTGTGATGATGGGGTGAGATGATGGGATGGGTGTGATGATGGATTGAGATAATGGGATGGATGGAATGATGGGATGGATGGGATGAGGGAGGGAAATGATGGGATGATGGGATGATGGGATGGATGGGCTGGGATAGGGTGCGGAGAGATGAGATAAAGGAAAAAGAGGAAGTTTTGCTCCTGCTTGGCTCAGCACACCCACTGGCTGCTAGCTTCCTTTCTGACAACGACTGAGCACCTACTATGTGCAGGCCCCTACTTGTTTTCACAGTGAAGTCAGAAAGGGGTGTGGCAAGCTTCGTGCTGTAATGAAATGCATGAGGATCCGGGGGAAATCACATGCATGAGGCTACACAGGGAAACCAGAGCAGGGAGCACACTCTGCTTGATTCCAGAATCCTTGTCCTCGCCAGTCTCCGTCAGTTCGATGGCTTGGTTGACAAGGCCTTCGTGGGGGCTCTTGGAGTCCTAGCTGGCTCTGGAATTCCGAACACTCACCTCTGTTCCCGACACACAACAGGCCTTCCTCAACCAGTGTGCAATGGCTGAGAGAATCGAGGATTTAGGGGAGAACACTTTTCTGCTACTAAAATGGAACAAGAGAAAGACGCAGCGGCCATGGCTCCGTTTCTACGAGAGCTGTGCTTTGGTCCCACCAGACTGGTGGCACCGCGGGCTTGTGACCTCGGATGTGGATGTCCCAGGAGGGAATGAGGCCCAGTGTGTGAGGGGCCAGCCTGGCTCGGCCAGCCTGGCTGCGCTGGCAGATTCTTTCCACCTTCCATGGGCCTTCCTGCTGGCTGCTCTCAGGGACGACTCCAGCAACTTTGAAAACAGCCCCCAGAGCTTGGGCTCCACCCCAGAGATCCTGTAATTAGTTGGAAGAGGATGGAACCCAGGCAACAAAATATATTAAAATTCTAATTTTATGACCCAGAGACTTGATTCACCTTCAAAATTACGAACCACTAGAGGCCCAGCCTCCTACTTCAGGAGAAAGGAGAAAACCTTCACCAGGCCTGGCTGTGTGCTTCTGCCCCACAGCGGGACAGTTGAGGGACTTATCAAGTTGCCATTACTAAGGAGCAGAGCCACGAAGGACATTCAAGTCGGATTTTGAAATTCCTGTCCTCCACATCAGACACACAAAGCCTGTCCTTTCAGTCTGCCCTGGACTTCACGGTCTGACTGTTCCCCTTCTAATGTGAAAGGCTCTTCTCATTGTTAGGTTCCCCCTCCCAAAAAAAAAAAATGACAGTGCCATTGACAGTGTCCTAAATGACAGTCGGGGCTCAACTCAGGCTGGACTCTGACCAGGCAAACGGAAGGAAAGACAGCTACTTCCATTCCTCAGAAATCTTGTGAAGTGGGTTTCTGTTTCCCAGGAAAAGCCATTACTTTCTTATCTGACCCCTACAGTCCCCTACAGCCCCCTACAGCCCCCTACCTCTGGGAAGGGCATCTAGTTTCCTATTAACTCAAACAAGCTTGCAACAGATCAAAGCCCCATCCATGTTAGTCCCCACACTGTTCCAGGCAGCAGGCTTCCCCCCTCCTGTGGCTAGCTGTTCTCAGTTTTAAAACTGTCAAGACTCTCCTGCTGCTTCTGCTGCCTTCTCTGACCCGGGAGAGAGAACCTTGGCAACTCAGATAAACTTGTTTCCACCAGAGTGGCCTGGTTCACTGTGCCCTCACCTACATCAGGTACTGAAACCCTGGAGAGACACTGGTCCCCACCCACCTTAAAGGGGCTCTGCCCCTCCTACTCAAACAAGAATGCTGGGTGCAGATCACTTGCCTGTGCTGGGTCCTGCCACCCACCATATTCCGCCCCAAATTTTAGAGTCTGCCTCTCCGGCTGTTTCTCTCCTCCACCTGCTCCAGGCACTCATCTTTCCTCCCCTGGGGTAAGTAAGCATCCTCTCAGAGCAGCCTCCTCTCAGAGCCACAGTCTACGTCGTCTCCCTTGTTCACTGGATCCTCAATGGAAGTTGTGCCAGTATGCCAGGCAACTGACCAATGCACTTGGAGGTGCTCATCACATGATCCTGGGCATCTCTCTGACAGGTCTCAGCCCAAGTGGGTGCCCTTGGATTGAGATTCTGTCCCATGGCACTTCCCTCCTCCCACGTGCCCCCCCCCCCCGCCTCCTCCACTCTTACGCCATTGTCATCCTCTCAGGGGAATCCCTGTGTGCAGCTCCCGTCCTAAGTCTCTCCGTTTCTGTGCTCTGCTCCTGGAAATTCCGTACTGCCACCCTTTACGGATGTCTCTCTTCCTCCCTCAAACTAACCGTGGGTTCTTCCCACTCCAGACTGGATGCTTCAGCTCCCCCTGTCTGTCTCCTTAAGTCTTTCTCCTTCCTTGGTCTTAGGGAAGCCATCAGGCCTTGCCATCTTATCTTACCACACCCCACGGCCTCACCACCAGCTCAACAGTCTCAGTAGTCAACTGGCACCTCCACCTTTCAAGCTCTCACTGACCTTGACCAATTCTGCCAATGCTCAGGCAAGTAGTCTGAGGTCCCCAATGCTCAGGCTTAGCGCCCCCCCCACCCCCGTTCTTACCCTTCCATCTCCACCCCACGCCATACTCACCAGATTCTCCTGGCAAAAGCCAAACCTCTACCCAAGACTAACCTGGACCCAGAGCCCTGAGCCCCCTTCTCCCCAGGCACTGCCTCAGCCTGACCCGCCAGCATCTCTTCCTCCTCTGGGGGGACCACCCAGACCTCACCCCCTGGCACCCTCCCAGCTGGCTCCACCTCCTTGTCCTGACTTCTCACTGCCTCCAGCAGCTCACACCTCCTCTGCACAGATGGCCTTTATTCCCTCAGGGAAGTGGCTGGCCCGGATGGCTCGCTCCATGGCTTGTAAGAATTTCAGCTACCTTACCCAGGCTTGGAGCCTCACCTGACATGACCTCTCTGTTATTCTTCACTCTCAGCCCCAAGAAAAAGGCGGCTCTGGGTGGCTGCCAAGGACATGCAGCCGATGTTCCACCTCACGGACGATTCCTGTGGGGGCTGTGGCGGTTCCCTGGGCCACTGGAATTCCCCTCTGAAATCACCAGGTTAATGCTGAAAACCTGGTAGGGTGGCCGGAGACAAAATGGCTACTTTGTCTCCTGGTCAGGCTCCAAAATGCCTCCCATAAGGTGGAAAATGTTGACAAACTGAGGGCCGTCACCTAGGAGCCAGATGAGAATCCTGCTCAGAATCCTGCTCAGTTCGTCACCGGGCCCTCAGAGGCTCTCCTCCAGCACACCAAGCTGGATCTAACTCTCCAGAGGGCATGCTTGTCCTCGGCTCAAGTCCTGATATTGGAAGAACGCTGAAGAGACCAGATGACGACTCTCAGCCCCTCAGAGGGAGCTGCTGGTTGTGGCATTTACGGAGTTTACTGAAAGAGAGGAGCAGGAAAAGATGAAAGGGATTCCTACTGACAGACAGAAATGCCAGCTCTTGGCGGCAGCCCCGCGGCCTCGGAGAAGACAGGGCACCAATGGACCCCATCGGTGCTTGCTCCAAGTGTGGCAAAGAACCACACTTCACCTTGCCTGCTGCCGAGACCCTGCCCAAACTGGCCAGGCGGGACACTGGAGGGGTGACTGCCCCTCTGTGCCTCACCCAGGTGTCTGTCCCCAGGTTCCTACTCCACAGGAAAGTCTCTCAGCTCTTCCAGGCCTGGTGGCCAAGGACTGACACCTCTGGGACCTCTGCCGCCAACAAAACCTTCACAATTACCACAGGGCGTCTAGGGGAGTTCAGGCAGCCAGGAAGTCTCCGTCATTTTTAGTAGATTCAGGAGTTGCTTGTCGGTCATTCCTGCTTTCTCCAGGAAAACTTATCCCTCCCAGTTCTCCGTGACCGTGTTGAAGGCTGGCCCCACCAGCCCAAGGTTGCAGGCCCTCGCCTCTGCTCCCTCCCGGCCACCTGACTGCTCACTCCCGCCTTGTTACGCCTAGCTGCCCAATCCCATCACTGGGCAGCGATGTCGTGGCTACATTTTCCTTTTTTCTATCCAACCTCTGAAGAGCCTCCTTGTCCACTGGCTGACACCAATGCTTCACCCAATCCTCGTCTAGACTCATTGTGGACCCGAAAGTATGGGGCACCCTCTCCCTCAGTGTCTTCCCATCACGCCCGCCCCCATTAAGAACCTGCTCTGACCCTACCTCCTACCCTTGTCTCTCTCAACACCATATCTCTTTAAAATATAGACAAGACCTAAAACCTATCAAACGATCCCTTCCCAGTGGCGGCCTTCTCAAGCCCACTCTCTCACACTCGGGCACCCCGCCTTGCCTGTCCTGGAGACTGATGGCTCCCTCCAGCTGGTCCAGGACCTCGGGATTATTAACGAGTCTGGCCTTTCTATACACCGTGGTGCTAACCTCCACTCTCCTCTCTCAGAGCCCCCTCTTTTTTTTTTTTTTTTTTTTTTTTTGGTTTTTCGAGACAGGGTTTCTCTGCGTAGCTTTGCGCCTTTCCTGGAACTCACTCTGTAGCCCAGGCTGGCCTCGAACTCACAGAGATCCACCTGCCTCTGCCTCCCGAGGCTGGGATTAAAGGCGTGCGCCATTAAGGACACTTTCTTTACCGTGCCTTTACACCTGGATACTCATGGCCTCTTTGCCTTCACCTGGGAGGACCCTGACACAGGGACAGTGTCCCCGCTTGCTTGAACTGCCCTCCCCGAGGGCTTCTGAGATAGGCCCCATTTCTCCCTCAGTCTGTAGCCACTGACTTCTCTCTCAACCTGTCTTGCAGCAGCTCAGCTGAATCTGACATGTAAATAACCTTCCTCTGTGTAGTCCCTGACTCCTGCTGGCGCGGCATCATGCCGCTCAACTTCTTAATTTTCTAGGAAACAAGACTCTCGCCCTCCAAAGCTCAACTTCCTGTCCTTCAGGGAAGTATCTGCTGTCCCCTTTCGGATGGGAACTCCGTCTTGACAGCGGACAGTACCTGAGGTCCCTCCCACCTCCAATCACCAAGGATGAAGGGATCCCTTCCTGGGGTACCTCATAACCTGCTCTCCTAACTGCTCTTCTGGCCTGCCCCTCTGTGAAGCGCTCAGGCTCCTAACTGGTCCCCAGACCTGACTAAGCCATCTTCTCTCACCTCTGAGATGTACTCCTACAGCCCCTGCTCTGGTTCTCCCTGACCTTGACCAACCCTTTATCCTGTGTACTGCTGAAACATGGGTGAGCTCTGGGGACTGGGGGTGAATGAGAAGACCCACCTTTGCCCCTGATGCCATCTTTACAAACAGATACAATAGCTAGAGGGTGTCAGCCTTGCCCGTGGGCACAGGAGGCACCTAGGCTCACCTTTAATCTGTGTGTGTGTGTGTGTGTGTGTGTGTGTGTGTGTGTGTGTGTGCTGCCTCTCCGTTTTGTCTCTTTCTAAGTTTCTTCAACTTTTCACATCACCTGCCTAGAAAGTCCTGATGGCTCACTGCCCTCTTCTCCACCCAGCTACACTCCTTCCCGAGGCTGCTACCCTCACTCACTCATGCCTAGAGTCATTTGAAACTCACCTGCCGAGATCCGCCACCTTCTCTGTCCCTCTGTTGTGCCCTCTGTTGTCCTGACTGTACTTGGTTCACAGATGGAGGCTCAGCTCTCAGCCCCACAGACCCCCGCCAAGCGGGCTTGACCAGGTTGTAGGCTCTGCCCTCTCCCACAAGGCTCCTCTTCTCAGAAGGCCGAGCTCGTAGCCCTCATCAGAGCCCTCCCTCACCTTACCACGAGACAAAACCCATCGGCACAGACACGGATTCTAAACATGCACTCCACATCCTCCACCACCATGCTTCCATTCGGCTGGAGAGCGACTTTCTCACCACCATGGGGACATCTTCTTACCCATGGGCCTCCAATCCGAAAGCTGCCAGAAGCTGCTGGTCTTCCCGAGCAGGCGGCGGTCATTCACCAGTGAGGTCACCAGGCCCCTGCTGAAGATACAGCTTTGGGAAATCCTTTTGCTGACAAAGCTGCTAAGGAGGCCAGCCAACACCCTACCCGTCTTCCTCTCTTCTGCTCTGGGCTCCTCTGGGTCTAGCTTCTGCCTACTCTGAGTCCTGGAGACAGACCCTCCAGGCTGTGCCAGCTGTTCTGGGCCCTCAGGGCTGGCTCCTTCTACAGGACAGATGCTATCCCTTCAGGGGCTCAAGGAAAGCCCTGTCAATTATTCAAAGGCCTGTCACCCTGGGGCTCCGCCTCCCCGGTGCTTCCATTAGCCACCCCTTAGCCCTTCTGAGGAGATCTGCAGCCATCCTTGTCTTCCAGGACATTCACCTCCTCTGGAACCAGCTCCACGGTCTTAGTTAAGGTTCCTATTACTGTGAAGAGACACCATGACCATGGCGACTCTTATAAAGGAAAACATTTAATTGGGGTGGTTTACAGTTCAGAGGTTTAGTCCACTATTGTCATGGTGGGAAGCATGGCAGTGTGCAGGCAGACAGGGTGCTAGAAAGGAGCTGAGTTCTACATCTGGATCCACAGGCAGCAGGAAGAGAGACTGAGCCACTAGGCCTGGCTTTGAGCTTCTGAGACCTTGAAGCCTACCCCCTAGTGACACACTTCCTCCAATAAAGCCACACCTACTCCAGCAAGGCCACGCCTCCTAATAATGCCGCTCTCTATGAGCCTATGGGGGCCATTTTCTTTCAAACCACCTCACCCACTATCTACCTTCTTTCCCTTTCTTAAGGCACCCTCTCTGGGAACACACTGATGGTGTCCTCCCGTCCCTCCACTAACCCTACCACCCAAACCATTTTACCAGGAGATTGGGTTTATTTGAAAACCTCTGGTCCACAAGCCCTCAGCCCATGCTGGGCGGGTCCACATCTGGTCATCTTCATACACCAATGATGGCTAAGCTCCCAAGAGTCAAGACGTGGCTCCATCTGTCACAACTCAAGAGGGCTCCAGACCCAGATCTGGTAAGGGCTCCTGTTGAGAGCCAGACCTCACTTCCAGTACCTCTCTACTCTCTGGAGACACCAGATGACCACCTCTTTAACTGCCTTCACAGTCCTGCCCTCCATCAACACATACTAAATCTCAATGTCAGGGACTTACTAGCCCCGGAAGGAACTCTCTTCCGGTGGCAATCCAAGCTGGACCAGCGGATGGGCAAATCCACTCATGATCCTTGTTTCCGGTTGCTGCATCCCCAGCTCACTCTGTACACTGAAGGAGAGCTCTGCCCCTCCTCTGAATCATGCCCAGGAACTGAGGGCCATGGCTCCCAGTCATGACTGGGATCAGTTTGGCAGCCTCAGCAGCGGCTACAGGTTTGGCCATGGGCAGATTTGGGTCATAGTCTGTAACTATCACAGCAGATTTCTACCCAGCTAGCAGACGCCATCCAGAACTCAACCTTAGCCCTGCAGCTACTCCAAAACCCTAGTCTGGGTGGTCCTGAAGGACCAAAGAAGCCCGGACTTGCTAAGTGCTGAAAAGGGGCACTTGCCTCCTTCTCAATGAAGAACACTGCTATTCTGTGGACCAATCCGGCCAAATGAAGGAGAGGATTAAAAACTTAGGTGAACTGGCTTGCACACTACGGCCTCCAGGGGCCAACTCCAATGCTGGGCTCTCCTTTTGGTCTCCTTGGGTCCCTGGCTCCTCCCCCTCCTGTGTCCACTAATTTCTATGCTTCTCACAGTGATTGTTCCCTGACTCTTCAGGTTCCTTTAGGAGAGAATTAATGAAATTACAGTCAGTAAACCAAATGCTTCTAACATTTGTGTATAGAATTTCCCCAAGTCTCCTATCTCAGGCCTTCTCTCTCTCTCTCTCTCTCTCTCTTTCTCTGTCACACACACACACACACACACACACACACACACACACACACACACACCGACTTTGACTGACATTCCAGCCTTTCTGAAAACCTCACAACGTCATCCCTAGAGCTAGAGATTATCCTCAACAAAAGGCTGGAGTGTTAGGTCCCAACCCCCCAAATGACAGTGCCATTGACAATGTCCTAAATGACAGTCGGGGCTCAACTCAGGCTGGACTCTGACCAGGCAAATGGAAGGACAGAAGGACAGCTACTTCCATTCCTCAGAAATCTTGTGAAGTGGGTTTCTGTTTCCCAGGAAAAGCCATTACTTTCTTATCTGACCCCTACAGCCCCCTACAGCCCCCTACAGCCCCCTACCTCTGGGAAGGGCATCTAGTTTCCTATTAACTCAAACAAGCTTGCAACAGATCAAAGCCCCATCCATGTTAGTCCCCACACTGTTCCAGGCAGCAGGCTCCCCACCTCCTGTGGCTAGCTGTTCTCAGTTTTAAAACTGTCAAGACTCTCCTGCTGCTTCTGCTGCCTTCTCTGACCTGGGGAGAAAGAATCTTGGCAACTCAGATAAACTTGTTTCCACCAGAGTAGCCTGGTTCAGCGGCCTGGTTCACTGTGCCCTCACTATAACCATCTTCAGTCAGAGAGACTTTAAGAGAAAATTTGCCATCTGTAAGGCCAAGCTTTTGCCTGGAGAGCTCTTTATGGAACCACACACTATGTTAGCGGACCCCAGTACCTACACTGAGCAGATGGGTAAGAACAGTCAGCAGGTCCAAAGTCCTGGAAAGTTATGTGATGTGCTCAAGGGCCCAGAGATGAGGCTGACCCAGGAAGAGACGAATCAGGTGTTTGCCTCCTACCTTATTTCTGGGCTAGGGTTCAGATCACAGGAGATTGACAGAAAAATCCCAAGGAACATCAGTACAGTCACAGCTGAGCCAGGCCGGGGCGGAGCTTCCTGAGGACAGCCTCTGAGAACGGACATCAACTGTCAGCTCTTAAAAATATTCATTTATGTGTATTTTGTGGCACCAGGGACTGATTAAAGTTAAAGCCTCGAGCTGGCTACCAAGCATTCCAAAACCCATGCCAGGAGAGTGAGCCCACCCTGGTGATGCCCGGAGCACCAGGACCCACAGGCTGGATGACCCAGAGACCTAGGACAGAACCAAACATGACTGGAGAAAAAAAAGTCAGTGTCGGGATGCCTAACGATGTCCTGCTGTACTCATGGAGTGGTGCCTGGTCCACTTGTCATCAGAGAGGCTTCACCCAGCGGCTGATGGAAACAGATGCAGACCCACAGCCAAACATCAGGCAGAGCTCGGGGAACCCTGCAGAAGAGGGAGAGGAAGGTTTGTAGGAGTCAGAGGGGTCAAGGTCACCACAAGAAAACCCACAGAATCAACTGACCTGGGCTCACAGAGTCTGAACTGACAGCCAAGGAGCCTGCATGGGACTGACCTAGGCCCCTCTGCACATACGTGGCAGTTGTGTGGCTTCGTCCTCTTGTGGGACTCTTAACAGCGGGAGTGGGGGACTGACTCTTTTACAGCCTTTTGGGACCCTACTCCCCATACTGGGCCGCCTTGCCCAGCCTTAATACATGGGGAGGTGCTCAGTCTTACTGCAGCTTGATAGGCCATGTTTTGTTGATATCCATGGGAGATCTGTCCTTTCCTAAACAGAAATGGAGGAGGAGTGGGTTGGGGGGTGGGAAGAGAGGGGAGAGGGGAGGGGACTGGGAGGAGAGGAGGGAGGGGAAACTGCAGCTGGGATGGGAAATAGATAAGTAAATTTATTTTTAAAAAAGAAAAAAATATTTAAAAAATAATTTGCTATCTATCTATCTGTCTGTCTATCTATCCATCCATCCATCCATCCATCCATCCATCCATCCATCCATCCATCCATCCATCCATCTATCTGTCATCGTCGTGGGGACTCGTGTGCAGAGGTAAAACAGAAGACGCCTACAGCAGCCAGTTTTCCTCTTCCTCCACGCGGAGCCCAGGGACTGAACTCAGGCCTTGGCAGTGGGTGCCCTAATCCACTGAGCCGCCTCGCCACCCCCATTGTTTTTTTTAGACAGAGTCTCACTCAGGTGTCTAGCCTGCACTTAAGCTTTGCCTGGGGGAGGCAAGCTTTGCGGCCTTCCCTCCTCAGCCTCTCCAGGGGGTGGACTTTCAAGTCTGCGCCACCAGACCTGCCATAGCATGATTAGTACCATGTTGTACAAAATTATCACATCCCGATAAAAATCAGCTAGATCTAATCGGCAGAAAGTCTTCTCTTTTTCAGAAGATCAAGGCTGAATGGGAGTCGTCTGTGTTTTCTGTGAAACATTCTCAAGAGAGTGCCAGAGAGCGACCCAGGGCACCAGCAGGGTGATCCCCAGGCCTTAACTGGGGCTGAACAAATGGATGTGCCCTCTGACCTCCAGCTTGCCCTGTGACCTTGGCGTGCAAGTTATGTCCTGCTGGAAGGGGTGTGGCTGGAAACCGGCTTGGGTTTTTCTCAGGTGAGCTCTCGGGTGAGAGGGTCCCGGGGCTCTGACTCAGGATAATTGCTGCTTGCCACAGGTCCCCGGGGACTTTTGACTCACCTGTCTTGGCTAAATGGGATTAAGAGGCTTGAGAAAGAGGAAATGCGCCGAGATCCGTGCTGCAAGGTTGGAGCCATTCCGGGCAGCTCTCCAGACCTCCCTACTCACGCCGAGTGGATACTGGGGGCCCCAGATATTCTCACCTCTTCAGCCGAACCAGCGGAGTCTGAACTCCAGGAGAGGGTCCTAAGGCACAGCTGGCCTCGGCACCCACCGCTGCCCATTCCTGTGGACAGAGAAAGGAAGGGACTGGAAAGCGGTGGGATCGGTAGGCAGCCAGGAGCCCCACTGCTCAGCCAGGCCTCACCCACCTGCCCTCCAGGCTCTGGGCCTCTGCCCTGCATCTCTCTGGCCTAAGCTTGTTGAGTTTTCTGCTGGCTCACACTTTCCCAGGGTAAGAATGAGTTTGACCCCGGAGGGAACTGGACCCAAAAGTTGCATTCGTTTTAATAAGCACCGGTGAGCTCCGGGATGGGACAGAGGCTCCGCTCAGCCCCAGCTCTCCTGCTCTTGTTCTCCGCGGGTGTCCCCTTCCCACTCACCCGCCCACCTCTGCACAAACTGTTCCCATTGCTGAGATGTCCTTCCTCTCTCCCCACCCCCACCTTCCAAAAGGCAGAGGCAGTCAAACCTGAGGGTCTTTTTTTTTTTTTTTGGTTTTTCGAGACAGGGTTTCTCTCTGTAGCTTTGCGCCTTTCCTAGAACTGGCTTTGGAGACCAGGCTGGCCTCGAACCCACAGAGATCCACCTGCCTCTGCCTCCCGAGTGCTGGGATTAAAAGGCGTGCGCCACCACCACCCGGGGAAACCCCGGGGGAAAAATGAATCTCAATGATTCATTTATTTTGTTTTCATTCTTTGGCAGTTTTGTTGTTAGTTTGTTTGAGAAAGGGTCTCTGTAGCCCAGGTTGGCCTAGGGGTTTCTATATCTCCCAGGCTGGCCTTGAACTCCTGACCATCCTGCCTCCGCCTCCCCAGTACTGAATCCTGAGTTTGTGTAACCGTCACTGGAACTGATTCATGTTTACCAAGGGCCTAAGAACTGGGTACCATTTGGGGCATTTTCTGCCCGTGATTCCCTGGATACTGAGTGGCCCTCTATTTTTGCTGCTGTTAGCACCCCATTTGGCAGAGGAGGTAAATGAGGCTGGTACAGCTAGAGTCAACATCTACAAGTGGCAGAGATAAGTTCAAAACCAAGGCTACTGGACTTCATATAAATAGCATTACAAGACAGCCTAGGATACCACCCAGGACGCAGGAGGGGACCTTCACCCCAAGACGCAGAGAATAAATGAACTCAAGCTCAGAATTCCCCTTTTCCTTTACATAGGTGGCATTGCTGGTCCGTGCTGAATTCCAGAGTCGCTGTTGATACAAACACTACTCCTTACAGGCAAGTCTGCGGCCAGTGTTCTGTGTGAATTTGAATTCTGTGTCCCTAAACATACGCTAAACATGCGCTAACACTGAATGGATACTGAGAATCCTTAGACAAATACACGCCAGTCAATGACAGATCCTAAAAGAGGCATCTGAGCCAGATGTGACAAGGAGCCTGGGAGACTGTGGTCTCATGTGGGTGGGACAGCTTTCCTGTGGGGACAGGAGGTCATACTTGGTCTGCACACTGAGCCTGGGTGGGTTTCAGCACATGGTTTCATCACAGAGAGAAGAAAGCAGCTAAGGGAACTGATGAGCAAAAGTCCAGAGGCCCAGGCACACGTCACTGAGATGTAGATCCAGGGATCCAGCAGCGTGCCACAGGACAGCAGGGGAGTGGAGTGAAGCATGCTGGTGGCAGGTTAACTGTGCCCACCAAGAGAGTGAAATCCCAACCCCAGGTCCTGGGACTATGACCTTATTTGGAAACAGTCTCTGCAGATGGCCAAGTTAAAATGAGGTCACAGGGTGGGAAATAGTCTGCTATAGTGTGTCCTTGTGAAAAGGAGGCAACTGGACAGACAGACAGACCCACGCACAGAACCCAAGTGAAGATGAAGATAGAGATGAGTTTGACACCCAAAGTTCCGGAGAGTGCTTCATGAGAAGCTCGGATCAATCGCAGCCTTTGAGAGGAGCCAGCGGGCTGTCAGCCATCTGTCTCCAACTCCCAGCCTCCACCATTCCCGTGAGACTGAGCATGTCTGCTCCTTAAGGCGCCCTGATTGTTAGAGTCAGAGTAAAGGAAAGTGGTCCTGCCTGTCAGGGAACAACTTAGCCCAGAAGCAGCTCTGCCCGGGTGCTCTGTAGAGTGCCTGCCGTCCACTCCAAGTGGAGCTGAGGGAAAGCCACACCTGCAAGGCCAGAGTGAGCACGCACAGCTCAGGCCCAGCCTCTCTGTGACCAGTGCTGGAGACAGTGGGCTTGGCCTTGACTGAAGTAAGGGCAGCCCTGGCTGGACAAAGCCTGGTGGGGCTCAGCTGGAAGGCAGGGTGACTTGTGAGCTCATAAGTTTGGGCGCCAAGTTACAAAACACAGTTCTAGCTTGAGGGACACACACACACACACAGGAACTTGGGCTGAGGGTGCAGCTCAGTTGGTAGTGTGCCTACCTGGGGTGTGTCAGGCCCTGAGTTTAATCCCCAGCACGACACGAGACCAAGCGTGGTCGTGTGCATCTGTAATCTCAGCACTTGAGGAGCAGAAGTAGGAGGATCAGGAGTTCAAGATCATCCTTGACTACACAGCAAATTCCAGCCCAGCCTGAGCTGCCTGAGACCTTGTAAACAAACAAACCAAACCATAAACAAAGGGCTGAGAGATGATGGTTCAGTGGTAAGAGCACTTGCTGCTCTTGCGGAGGACCAGGGTTTGGTACCCAGAGGCTATATGGTGGCTCAACCATTCATAACTAAAGTTCCAGGGCATCCAACGCCCCCTTCTGGCCTCCTCAGGCACTGCACACATGTGGTGCACATACACACAATTAGACAAAGCACTCATAGACAAACAAAATAAATACTTTATTAAAATACAGACACGTATTGGAAGATCTGGATAATGAGCGAGGACCAGACAAAGGAGAACAAACTGACAACCACATAGGAACCGGAAGTAAAGAAAACCAGAATGTACCGCTTTGGGTCAGAGACTCTGGAGGCACCTGCAAAGGGAGCTCATGAAGCAAAAGGAAGGGCTAAGCAGGAACCAGAAGTCTCTAGAAGGTGGCTGTCAAAGTCCACCTCTGGGGTCTTAAGTATGTCGTGCTCAGGAGAGAAATTCGGAGGAAGAAAACTGATTGGCAGCCCCTGTGGACAAGTGCTGGTCCCCACAGAAGAACAGGTATCCGTTCACTAGAAGGAGCGGAGCACAGATGCTTCTGTGCAGACAGAACAACAGACAGCTGGGAAGAGGAGAAGGCTGGGAAATGGATCACTGTCTGACTAAGGAATAGGATGAGTCATGGGTGAGACTTGGGCAGGGAGGAACAGGTCTGGTCAGAGTCCCAGGCAGGTGTGAGGGTAGTGGACATAAATTATTTCATCTGCCCAGAATCCACACCCACACCCCTCCCTCCTTCTGGGAAAATTTCCTCATCTTCTCTGCCACCATGGTCACCGTGGAAGCTTCTCTGACACCTGATCCCAGTGGATCAGTACAGGAATGGCATCAGACCCAGCCTGAGCCAACTGTGGTTGGCTCCACACAAAATCCTTCTCCAGACATAGTTTTCGTTCTGGTGCTGGGAATCAAACCTAGGGCCTTTTGCATGTTAGGCAAGCATTCTACCACTGAGCTACACTCCCCCGTCAAACAAATTCAAGTTGCATTTCTTTGTAAGGTCCTGCATTCGAGAGGAGAATTGCAAATGGAGCTAGAATACACTGTGAGTCAGTCCCTTAGGTCAGATTTGTCTATGCAGCTAAGAGAACACTGGTAACCTTCATCAGGCATTATAGTAAGGCACTACAATCTTGCCAGGCATGGTAGTGCACACCTGTGATTCTGGGACTTGGGAGCCAGAGGCAGGAGGATCATCACCAGTTCAAGGCTAGCCTAGGCTACATCGCAAGTGCTATGAAGAAGAAACTGGAATCACAGATGAGACTTGATAGGGAAGAGGAGCATTCCAGGTCGGAGAAGGGCTTGAGTAATAAAAGAGCACGGGGAAGGCTGGAGAGATGGCTAGTCGTTAAGAGCACTGGCTGCATTCCCAGAGGACCCAGGTTCAGTTCCCAGTACCTATGTGGTGGCTCACAACTGCTGTAACTCCAGTTCCAGGGGATCTGATGCCCTCTTCTGGCCTCCAGGAGCACGATGGTGTACTTCCTGGTATACTCACATACATACAATCAAAACACCCATACACCTAATAAAATAATAAAAAGGGGCTGGAGAGATGGCTCAGAGGTTAAGAGCACTGACTGCTCTTCCAGAGGTCCTGAGTTCAATTCCCAGCAACCACATGGTGGCTCACAACCATCTGTAATGAGATCTGGCGCCCTCTTCTGTGTACATAATAAATAAATAAATCTTTAAAAAAAAAAGAGAGAAAATAAAAAAATTAAAAAGAAAGTGTTGAAAATGTTACAGAGGGTAACACACGTGTCAGGAAGCTCTCGAGGTGTGGATCTGCTGGCCTTGTGGGTGTGGTGAAACTGTTGTGACATCATCGGGGGAGAAGTGAGGAGCCACCAGAGAAATGGGCTGGGGCCTCAGCCTTGTGTCGGATGGGCAGCGAGATGGCCCCAAGAGCTAACCCAAGGTCAAGAACAGTGAACTCCACAGCCACAGCTGAGACTTAAGAATGGGCAGATCCAGACCTGGGTTATAAGTTCAAGTGGTTGGTCGAGAGGGATGTCCAGGAGTAGAGGCCAAATGGGTGCCATGGGCGCTGTCAGGAAGAGGGAGCCCAACACAAACAGGAACAGCACAGACAGCATTCCAGAGCAAAGCTAGACTCCCACAGGCTCTTCATGTCCTCTTGAAGGGGGCTCTCGGGGTATTTGAAGGTAGTTCAAGTACATACAGAAGATCGATTTCCATGCAGGACCTCGTGGTGCACTCCTTCAGTCCCAGCTCGGGTGTGGGGGCAGAGGCGGGCAGGCCTCTGAGTTCAAGGCCAGCCTGGTCTACAGAGTGAGTTCCAGGACAGAGAAACCCAGTCAGAGAAGAGGAGGAGGAAGAGGAGGAGGAGGAGGAGGAGGAGGAGGAGGAGGAGGAGGAGGAGGAGGAGGAGAAAGTGTTTTACTTCCAGTAATGGTTAAGGACATGCAATTGTTTTGACGTAGTAGATCCTACCTGGTGTCTTCTCTCAAAAGGGTACTGCAGTTTCTAGCTTCTTCCCAGTACTTCCCATCCTGGATGTCAACAGCCTCCTAAGATCTTTATCACTGATATTTTGTTGGGTTTTGTTTGTTTGTTTCTGTTACTTTGTTTTGTTTTTCCTTTGATGTCTAAGGACTGGGGTTCAAATCCAGGGTCTTGCTTATGGTAGGCAAGCACAACTAAGATCCTCGCTCCCATTGTTCTTTTACGTTTTCTCCTTTGATTATTAGTGAGATTGGTCATCTCTGTTTACTTAATATCTGCGATTCCTGGTTGTTTTGTCTGTGGTGCTGAGGATGAGGTCAGGGCTCCTTAAAGCTAAGCAAAAATGCTCCATGCCTGAGTGATGGCTACAGCCCATATTTACATTTTCTCTTCTTGTCTATGCAAATCAAATGTGTCATTTTTCTTCATAAATGATAAATTTACATAGAAATTTATAAACTCAGTCTTTTTCCTTATTGAATATTGAAAGCCCTTCACATATCATACAAAATCTCAACACGGACTGTCGTACAGATTGCAGATGTTTTTTCCAGCTGGTGGACTCCAGGCCACACTGTCCCAGCCCTAATCTGTGTGTGTGTGTGTGTGTGTGTGTGTGTGTGTGTGTGTGTGTTTCTTTTCCCCATTATTTAGAAAGCTTTCGTTGTTAGTGGGGTTTTACTCTTGGTTTTGTTTTCCACCAGTGCCAGGATCTAAGCCCATCACTGACCCCCTAGCCAGAGTCTAATTTTTCACATAATTCTATTGATCAGTCAACTCCTTATGAGAACTGGGTTTCGTGATATCATGCTGGCAAAGGCTTTCTCAACTCTAGTATATTTCTTCTACTGCTTTAATAGTTTCATATTTTATATTCATCTGCAATTCATTTGGCACATGGAGCAAGGCTGTAACACATTTATTTATTCAAATGGGTCTCCAGTTATCCCAAGACCAATGAGTGAGGTGGCCATTTTTCCTATTTGGCTTCTAGGGCCAACCTTTTCATGTACTAACATTATTTACATTCTATGTCCATCTGCAGGAGTCGGGAAGCCATGGATGTGAAACACAAAATGGACCGCTGATAGCCAGAGAGACTGAAAATTCCTCCTCCAACAACCGAAAATAGCAATGCCCAGATGTGAGGAGTGTTAAGTGGAAGCACAGGAACCTGTGACAGAAAACCCCCTGGTGCTGTGGTAACTTTGATGTCACTCGCCTGGAGGCTGGTGAATTTAATTTGCTGTTCAGGAAAGGGGGAGGGCGGTGCTGAGGAGTGGGCACTGTGTGACCTGCTGTCCCTGCACAGCAGACACAGGGCTATCGCAAGAGACGGTGTGGTGAACCGCTGGAGCAGAGACCGACCTCACAGCTCATTCTAGGGCTTAGAGTGATGACGTGCAGACGTGCAGCAAATGGCCACCCAGAGGCTGAGTCACCATGGATGGCAGGTTGGAAGCCCCGTGAGACTGGCTGTGTGGAGAGAGGCCAGTTGGGAGCCTCTGGAAGGTGAGGCTGCGCATTCACATAAGACAGAGAGAGAAACTAGGAGTCCAGATCTGTAAAGGGCTGAGAGCAAAGAAATAACATTAAAAGGTGGTTTTAGGACAAATTGTCTGACAGGTAGGAGAGAATGGATAATCCTGTGATGGATTTGGGGGCATAGTCAATCATCAAATATTTCCTGGGGATAAATTTTATATTGAATATTTGGTATAATACAGAGATAGAGAATCCCTAAGTGAAGACCTGGGGTGATGTCTTGATTAGCTTGAACTGTCAACTTGACAGAGCCTGGAGTCATCCATCTGAGAAGAGATCCCCAGCTGAGGGGTCGCCTGGACCAGATTGGACCGTGGCGAGTCTGTGGGGGAGAGTCTCGATTGTTAATTGATGTGTGAGGGCCTAGTCCACTAGTCCTCTGTGAACAGTGCCGCTCCTCAGACAGGTAGTCATGAACTAAGAAACCCAGCTGAGAACAAGCCGGCCTCTGAGCTAGTTCGCAAGAAGCAACCACCAAGGCTTCTTCTGTATTTCTTGGCTGTGACTGAGTTCCTTGGTGGGAGGTAATGTGTGCACTAGCAAGCAGGCCGCCTTTAAGTCCCTGCCTTGACTTCCGTAATGGCGGACGATGACCTAGAACTCCAAGACCCATGAACCCTCTCCTTCTTAAGTCACTTTTGGTCAGAATGCTTTATCACAGCATCAGAGACGAAACCAGAGAGAGGAAAAAGGGGAAACTTCCTAGAGGAGTTGGGTTTTGCAGAACAAATCATAATTTGCCAAACTCCCTTTTGTGAGGAAATGCCTCTATTTATCTTTAGAAACATGTTTTTTAAAAAGGCAAAGAAAGGGTCCTGCTGTGTCTCTGGCATGACTTGTCCACAATGCCCCCTCCCACGGGCAGCTGCGCTCCTTGCTCCTGGCATGGTCTGCCAACATACCTCAAGCAAACGAGGAGCAGCGTAGTGATTACAGAACCTACTCCAGGGCTGCTGGAGGAGTTAGACTATTGTAAAAAGAGGGCAAGAGTGGCTAGATGTGAGCAAGGCATGAGACGTGTATGAAGATGTCATCATGACACCCATTATTTTGTTCACCACCTAAATTTTAAATAAAAATATCGGAAGACTGAAAGAAAAATACAACACATCAAGAGTTCAGCACTGGGAGCCCCACACAGTGAGCTGGGAGCCCCCCACGGTCCTGTCCTGTCCTGTCGCTAAGCCTGAATGCTTCTCTGAGCTCTCACTCAGAAGCCTAACACTCCCTCCCTTCCAGCCAAAATCCTAACCGGCCCTGCACTTTCTCAAGGCTGAAGAACTCCCCACCTCCCCTCTCCTCCCCACCATGTCCCTCCCCCACCTCCCCTCCCCCACCTCCCCACCCATCACCTCCCCTCCCCACCTCCCCTACCCATCACCTCCCCTCCCCCACCTCCCCTACCCATCACCTCTCCTCCCCCCACCCTCCCCTCCCCATCACCTCCCCTCCCCCCCACCTCACTTCCCCCACCTCCCTACCATCACCTCCCTCTCCTCCCCACCATCCCCCCCCCCACCTCCCCTCCCCGACCTCCCTACCCATCACCTCCCCTCCCCCCACCTCCCCTACCCATCACCTCCCCTCCCCCACCTCCCTACCCATCACCTCTCCTCCCCCACCTCCCTACCCATCACCTCCCTCCCCACCTCCCCTACCCATCACCTCTCCTCCCCCCACCTCCCCTACCATCACCTCCCTCCCCCACCTCCCTACCCATCACCTCCCTCTCCTCCCCACCATGTCCCCTCCCCCACCTCCCCTCCCCGACCTCCCTACCCATCACCTCCCCTCCCCCACCTCCCTCTCCTCTCTACCATGTCCCCTCCCCCACCTCCCCTCCCCATCACCTCCCTCCCCCACCTCCCCTACCCATCACTTCTCCTCCCCCACCTCCCCTCCCCCACCTCCCCTCCCCCACCTTCCCTACCCATCACCTCTCCTCCCCCACCTCCCCTCCCCCACCTCCCCTACCCATCACCTCTCCTCCCCCACCTCCCCTCCCCCACCTTCCCTACCCATCACCTCCCTCCCCCACCTCCCCTACCCATCACTTCTCCTGCCCCACCTCGCCTCCCCTCCCTCACCTCTCCTCCCCATCAGCTCCCTCCCCCCACTTCCCCACCACCTCCCCTCCCACACCTCCCCTACCCATCACCTTCCACAACCTCCCTCCCCTCCCCCACCTCCTCCCCTCCCCACCACCTCCCCTGTGCCCTGTGGCTGTGAGGGAGGGCTGGGAGGGCTGGGAGGGCTGGGAGGACTGTCTGGGCTTCCATAGTGGATGTCCTCCACAATGCCGGCCTTGTGTCTGGAGTGGCATTCGGCCAGTGCAGGTTTCATGAACTTTCCCATTTCAGCAGCAAGCAGCCGGCACCCAGAAAGGAAAGGACTCTTCTGCTCGAATGTGTGTTTACATGTGTGTGGGGGGAATGAGCATACAGGGGATGTGTGCATGTTATGTGTACAGTTGGTTTAGTATGGGTATAAACTGTGTGTATTTGTGAATGAGAAAGTTTATACATAAGTGTGAAATATGTGTTTGTGAATGTGCATTTTTATTGGTGTGTGTATGTGTCTGGGTCTATCAGTAACTGTGTGAGGATGTATATGTATTCTATATGTATATTTGTGTGCTATGAGTGTGAGCACATGTGAACACGTGAGTGAGTTGTGGAGGAGTTTTGAGTGTGTATGCGTGTGAACATGTGTATGGATGCTTGTCTCCAAGAGTGTGTATTTGTGAGTGTTTGTGTGTGTGCCTGTGTACATGTATTGTGAATGTGAGTGTTGAGTGTGTGTATAAAATCTCTTGGTATGGATGAGGATGAAATAGCTGTGATAAGACACACAAAATGTGAAGAATGGTATCTAGCAAAAAAAAAAAAGTATTTAAAATTTACAATGTGTATTAGCAAGACAGCTTAGCCCGTAAAAGCACTTTCCACACAAGCCTGGGGACCAGTTTGCCCCTCGGAACCCACATAGAGGAGGGAGGCAGACTGACCTGCAAAGCTGTCCTCTGACCTACACACATGGTGCTGCGCGCACACACACACACACACACACACACACACACACACTAATAATACAAATAACAAAACTGTTGCCTGGGTGTGGTGAGCGCGCCTTTCATCCCAGCCCTGGGGAGGCAGAGGCAGGGGAGATCTAGGACAGCCTGGTCTACACGGTAAGCTCCAGGCTAGTCAGGACTGCATAAAGAAATCCTGTATCAACAAAATGAAACAAATATTACAATTGCCAGGGTTCTCACTAGCCGGGCAGCAGCACACTAGGGTCCTGGCCTGTGGGAGGCAGAGGCCAAGGGCTGGGCTTGGCCTGGTCTTTCTAGGCATGTGTTGAACAATGAGCTAGTGAATGAATCTGCCACTTTGTCATCATTGACTGGATGGACCACAGCAGTTTCGTGTTTCTGGTCCTGATTTTTTTAGTGCAAAGGTAGGAAATGAAGAGCGTTTGCTAACTCAGCAAATTCAGCCTTCACTTTTCTAAGTCCTCTTAGAGAAATAAGGCCAAATACATGAGAACTACAAATCACAGAATCCCTTATTAGATCCCGCCAATGAGAGTCATGGAAGATGGGCAAGCAAGCAGGAAGAGAAGAGCAAGCTTGATATTTAGTAGTGGTTTTTGGAGTTTTCTGGAAATCCCTGTCTGTGGTCTACAGAGAGCAGCCATCTCCACCATGGTGGTGACCACAGCCTCCTGGCTCTACATGCAATGTGATCAGCCATTCTGAGCGCTAGGACATGGGATCTTGTTTTCCTTCCCAAGCCTCTCAGCTGTTTTGTGACCTTTTAATCCCCGTATGAAGAACCTTATTGCTAGACACACCGAGTGTTATCAGTCATCCTGACAGTACCACAACTAAACACCCTTTTATGGAGAAATGACAGATCTCCCCAGAAATCCACCATCAGACTTTTATGGGCATCTAACGGCTACAATCAGTCACATGCCCACGGCAAACTCCAGCCTGTCCCAACACATTTAAAGCAGGCTTGACTTCTCTTGGAGTGAACATATTGCTACCGTTGGCGTTTTCATTCGGGCTGGCGGGATCCTGGCCGTGACTTCATGAGCAGGTTGAGACACCACTAAATGCAGAGTGTGGACGGTTTGAGGCGGGCAGCTCTACCTTCTCCCATCCATTTGCGTTCTTAGACCACACCAGAAAACGGAAGTGCAGTCCAGTGGGCAGGACTGAAAACTACCCACACTAGCAGCAGGTGGTGGCGCATGCCTTTAATCCCAGAATTCGGAGGCAGAGGCAGGTGGATCTCTGTGAGTTCAAGGCCAGCCTGGTTTACAGATTGAGTTTCAGGACAGCCAGGACCACAGAGAAACCCAGTCACAAGAAGAGGAAGAAGAAAACAATCCCAGGGCTGGAGAGATGGCTCAGCAGTTAAGAGCACTGGCTGCCCTTCCAGAGACCCACATGAAGGCTCACAACTGTCTGTAACTCCAGTTCCAGGGGATGTGACACCCTCTTCTGGCCTCTGCAGACACCTCACGCATGTGGATGACAGACATGCATGCACACATAATATACATAAACTAAAAATATCCCCCCAAACAAAAGGCAGGGGAAGAAAACAACTGTTCCCATAGGATTTACAGACATTTCTCTGAATGTGCTTGGCGTATTAGGTCATTGATTAATGACTCTCAACATATTGTCATTATTCCCGTTTACAAGTGAGAACACAGAGGTGCAAAGTCATCCAAGGTCATGCACTTTATGTGACAGAGCTAAATGTGAACCCAGCCAACCTGGCTCTCAGAGCATGCTCAGAACCCCGATTCAGCTGCTTGTCACTATGGACCCCAATAATCAAGAGCCACTAACATGGGAGACAGTATTTTTCTTCATGTTTCTGTTTGCTTCCCGGTGCGGCTGTGACAAATGAATACCTCGTGACTTTAAACAGTGGACGCTTACTCTGGCAGTTCTGCAGGTCAGAAGTCTCAAGTCACCAGGGATTGCATTCCTTCCAGAAGCCCGGGGGACAGGTCTGTCTGCCTGCTTTTCTTCAGCGGCCACGTGCTTCTCACATTCCTTGGCTCACTGTCCCCTCCTGTCACAGCCGGCCACGTCTAATCTGTCCCCCTCACTCACCTCCTTTATAAAAGCTTTGTAAATATGTCGGCTGCACCAGGTAATCTAAGAAAATCCATTTCCAGATTCTGCATTACTATTGCAAAGTCCTTTGGACACCAGACTCTGGGGGTTGTTACTCAGATGGCCACAGTACCCTAAAGAGATCTCGACCCTGGAAAGGGTGGGAAAGGACCCTAGGGACCAATAGAACTCCATCCATAGTGTGGATACGAGGGAGCTGGGTCATTTTTTAAAGGCCTAGGCCACCTGCTCTTAAGTCCTTTCCCACCTCCTCACACTGCGACTGTCCTGGATCTCTGTAGAAAGCAGGGGTGAGGTGCTTGGGGGAGAGGGGACCACAGCTCCTCTCCAAAGCAGGGCTGTCCTGCTTGCCAGCCTCTTCCCAGGAGGGTTTGGTTTTCCCACAGGAAAACAGGACAGCTGCCCCCAAACAAAAGAACTAAGGGCCAATGAGATAGAGGACTCAGTGGATGAAGGTGCTTACCACCATGCCTGACAAGCGGAGTTCAGTCCCCAGAACCCACACAGTGGAAGGACAGAGGGACCTACAAGCTGTCCTCCGGCCTTCATACATGCACGGAGGCATAAGTGCCCAGCATATGAGCATACAGGAATAAACAAAATGTAAAGTTGATCAATTAACTAACTACCAAGAAATAGGGTAGAGCCCTGAAAACTTTAAAAAGGATCTCTGGGGAGCCCTCTTTCAGGCCATAGGAAGTGGGGTGTGGCCCGGTGAGAGACGTCCACTTCGGAGTGTCCTCCACTGTAGAGTGCCGCAGGGGTCTTGACTGTCCCTGTGCTGAAGACTTGGTTCCGAGGTAGTTTGCCATAAAGACAGGAGTTGGCTGTCCCCCCACCCCACCCCGTCCCATTGTGCGCATGGTCGTTAGGAGACAGCTTGGACCTGGGGAGATGGGGGGTTCGGTGTGTGGGGAGCCCAGAAGCCTGGCTCCTGGTCATGCTCCTCTGGAGAAGCTCTACCTCTGCTGACGTCATGCCCTGGCTCTCCTTCCCTGACTGTCTTCTGAACCAGCATCTCTGACACTGACCCTGAGACCGTGAGTCAGGCTGGCCCGAGAGGCCAAGGGAGCTGCTGGGAAGTGTGGTCACCACACAAGGGGGAACCCATCGCGGGGATGCTGGGTTTGCTCTCTTGAGTTTGCTGGCTTGTGTCTGGTTTGTGCAGTACCAGGGGGGAACCCCAGACCTCACACATGCCAGGCAAGCATGTGGACTGCTGGTTTGTACGTAGGAAATGCATAGTGCCTCTCTTCCGGCCGAGTCCTCTTCCAGTTCTCCAGTCCACACCACAGGCACAGCAAAGCGCTGTCTGGCATGACTCTCTTCCCGTCATGCTGCTGAGAGAGGCGCCCCTCTCCAAGAGGCATCACAGAGTCTCTGGCCTGCCGGGAAGTTTCTGCCTCACAGCCTGAAGGAACGCAACTCTGTCAAACACAATTTCAAGTCTGCGGCTTGTCCAGAAGCTGCCAGCTGCAGAGGGTTTGTTTACCTAGCAACCCTCTCCTCCCTTGACAACAGCCGCCTGGAGCCAAGCTCCAGGGTGACAGGTATGGGCGGTGATTTGCCACCGCGGCTTTAAACCCATGCCCAGGATTGCCATCTGTCCCTCATGAGCCTACGCTGAGCTGATCCACAGACCATGCCTCGCCCACCAGGGCCTCCTACGGAGCAGCCCACCCTCCACACCTCTCTAGGGACTTTTTCCAGGCCCAGCAAGGGCCCAGCGGAAGCAGCCCTGTCCTTGGGAGCCACAGTGAGCAGGAGAAAGACAGGGTTAAGGAGGCAGGAGGAGGGAGGGCCTGAGAGGCAGCGCTGGATCCCATTTCTGCCACAGCCAGAGCAAGAAATTTCCTTCCCTGGAGGCCACAGCCAGGAGGCCATATGCCCAATTTACCTTTCTGAGACAAACTTCACCCTCCCAGCAGGTGAGCACAGAAGAGACCTAAAGATGATGGAGAGCAATTTGGACATCCAACAGATGAGAAAACTGAGACCCACGATGCCCTGTAACTTGCATCAGGCAGTGGTGGGACACACACACACACACATACACACACACACACACACACACACACACACACACACACACACACACACACACACACAGACACACAGACACACACACGGGGGTGACCTGTCTGTGACTTTCACACCCTCACAAGAATGCCCACCGACCCGAGTACACACCCGCATACCAACACTGGCTCTAGAAATGTCCATAGCTGTCTCGGTGACTACCTCAGCCACCACCTTAGTTAACTATGGCCAAGTGCCCACCACACTGGCTCCTCAGGAGCTCCATGCCCAGTCACAGACCATGCTGGGCCTGGGAGGCTCTGTAACTTGCCCAAGTCATTTCAGCTGGGCAGAGGGAAAGGCAGACTTTGTGTCCAGGTCCACTGACTGTTCACCCACGCTCTTAACCGTGTGGGACTCACCCCTCCTTAGACAGGACCTATTTCTGTTCCGCCATTTTTACGTTCCCTTGCCGGAACCTGGGCCTCAGTAGTAACAGGTGTCTTCCTGGGAGGAGCAAAGTAGCCCGCTACAGTGTTGTACAGTATCAGCTCACATGTGTGTGGGGGAAGCCATTGATCCGCATAGAATCCGCACAAATCCTCTGAGATGATCTGATCCTAAACAGGTGGCAGGGGGTGTGACAGGCTTTTCCTTTGGGCCGCCGGCTCACAAAAATCACACACAGACTTGTGATTAATTATGAAAGCGTGGCCTTAGCTTAGGCTTGTTCCTAACTAGTTCTTATAACTTAAATGAGCCCATATCTTTTGATCTATGCTCTTTTACGTGGCTCGGTTACCTTTACTCTGTGCTGCCCGTCTGCCTCCTCTGTGTCTGGCTGGTGGCTCCACTCTGTCCCCAGAAGTCCCGCCTAACCTCTTCCTGGCTAGCTAATGGCCAGTCAGCTGTTTAGTAAAGCACATCGTGACACCAATCACAGTGACACATCCTCGCACAGCGTAAAGGACAGTCTACAACATGGGGACATGCGGGAGCACTGGTGTGGAGCTTGGGGCCGGGGACAGGAGGGAGGCTCATTGCAATGTGTAGTTGGTATCCTCTCTGTCTGGTGCCATGTGCTTCTCTTGCGATTTCAAAAATGAACATGTTCTCTACAAATGGCCAGGCATGGTGGCAATCCTGGGACTTAGGAGGCTGAGGGGCCAGCCTAGGCTATACAGTGAAATCAAGGCCAGGTTAGACTGCAGACTGAGGCCTTGTCTCAAAAACCCAGCCAAACAGGGCCAGCAAGATGGCTCAGTGGTTAAAGCATTCACTACAGTCCTATAGCACTCAGTTTCATTGCCAGGACCCACAGGGAAGAGGGAGAAAAGATAGACACACACACACACACACACACACACACACACACACACACACAAGTGTAACTTTAAAAATTCAGCGGCGTGGGGCACGCTTATCAGCATCGGAGCAGAGCAGGGATCTCTGTGATTCGAGCAGCTGGCTACAAGTGAGCTCCAGGAAGGCGCAAACTACACAGAGAAACTGTTTGAAAAAAATAAAATAAAATAAAATAAAATAAAAATAAAAATAAAAATAAAAATTCACAAACTGGAGGCTGGAGAGATGGCTCAGCGGTTAAGAGCACTGGCTGCTCTTCCAGAAGTCCTGAGTTCAAATCCCAGCACACACAAGGTGACTCACAACCATCTATAATGAAATCTGGTGCCCTCTTCTGGTGTGCAAGCATACATGCAGGCAGAACACTGTATATATAATAAATAAATAGATCTTTTAAAAAGATTCACAAACCAAGCAAATGAGGAAGAATCACCCTGACCCCAGTGTACTCAGAAAGAATAATGACCCTGAGTGGCCCACAGTACACGCTTTCTGTAGCTCAGCCTTCATGACGTCTGTTGACCAAGTGCTGCATGTCCTAGGAACTTATGATAATAAATGACCTGTCACTGCCTAATGGAGCAGTACACGGGGTGTTCAGATATCCCAACGCTCTCTTTGATTGGCCTGAGCGTGGAAGACATGATCGCCATCCCCTGGTCCCACCCTCCACTGCAGCACATCCTCCTCTGTTGGGACACCCGTCACCAGCTCATATGAGGTTATTTGTGCGTCTGTTCCTGCATTCTTCTCTCCTCAGCAAGCGTAGCAAGAACAAGGAGACCTGGGTCTGTCCCCAGAACCGAGCACAGTGCCCAACACAAAAGAGCACCCAAGACACATGAGGAAGTAACAGATCTGTAGGCTGTCAGAGTAGAATCGATGGCCTGCCTTACAGACGACACAGAGTGAATGGAGACATTCGTGGTGCCTGCACACCTCTTATGGACGGAAGCTACATGCCTTACACGCTGCCTTACACCGGAGCCTGAGAGACGCGGGGTGAGCAGGTGATGGCACCGAATCATGACTCATGATGAACGAATGACTATAAAAGGGAGGGGCCTCCGAGGGTCAGCACATCCAGCCTAAATACATGTAGACATAAGAAGGGGCCTTCATGCCTCTCAACTTCTCTGAGAAACAAATAATGCTGCATCTCCCTCACGTGATTATAAACCGCACTGTAGGCTCCCCTAAACAAACTCTATGTCCTACAAGAACCCACAAGTGTGTTCAGACTCCGCCCACCACACACACATACACACCTTAGGACTCACCAAAGCAGTGTGAGTCGCTCTGCCCCATTGGCCAGCAGGGCTAGGAAAAAAATGCCTTTTTGTTTGTTTGCTTGCCTGTTATGAGACTGGATCTTACTACATAGCCCTGGCTGGTCTAGAACTCTGTTTAGACCAGGCTGCCTTCACTGGTGTGGCGATCCCCCTGCCTCTGCCTTTCGAGTGTTTGGATTATAGGCGAGTGCCACTTTGCCTGGCTAGAAAGTTTGCCTTTTGACCTTGTTGGCTCAAGGGTTATGGTGTCTGGCAGGAATGAACCTGTCCGTATTCCAGGCATTCCAGAACGTTTCAAGGTGAGCCAGACTCTTCTGCTGAGTTCTCTCAGGCTCCCTCCCACCCTTTCAAGCTGGTTCTGAGGAAGTCTGATAGCCCTGTACCCTCTCTGTCTTTCAGATTCAAAGTTCATCGTCATCCTATTCCTTCAAAGCAGATCCACAGCAACTGGCCTGCTTCCTGCCCATCTGAGTCCGATGCGACTGCCCAGCCTTTCTCCTGGGACTGCCACTCTGGCCTTGACCTTTGCCCTTTATTTTTGCTCACCCCTTCCCAGCATTCCTTCCCAGTATGTCCATGCCCGGAAGAATATTCCAGGTCTTTGCTGGAAGACTGAAGGGCTTGGAGGTGAGCCACAGGTTGGCAGGAAGCTGCCCTGTGGGTCATTACCAGCCACTGTCCTCATGGATGTCTGTCAGTCCCTCTCCTTTCCATGTTTCATATAGTGGACTCCCCAGCACGTCCCCACTGGGTTGGATTTCCTCTCATTGTCTTTTTCTAGAAGTTCCTTGTTCTCCTATTCAGTTACTCAGCTGTGGTCTGTCACAGATACTCAATAGAGGCCAAGTAACCAAACCAATAGTCAAAGTTAGGAAGAAACAAACTGTTTTCTGCTTATGTTCTGGTAAGCTAGTCTCGCATCTGGCTTCCTGAGGGTACAGAGACCCAGGCAGGGCCAGGTCCTGCTGCCCAGGCCAGCACTCAGGAAGGAGGACTCTGGTTTCCAAAGCACAGGGTTGAAGCCTGTAAACAGCCTCGTGGGCAAAAGGGCAGGGAGACGAGGCATGTGGTCTCTACCCTTACGTGCAGGTCCAAGACAGTCCAGAGGTGAGAGGCAGATGCCCGGGCATGTGAGAGACATTGTCTGGGGCACGTGTGAATGGCTTGGTGATGTCCCGTCACTGGGATGGATGCTGGGGGACATTTCAAACCTGAGGGAACCAGAAAAGTTTTCAAGTAAAGTGACAACATGCCGAGCTCAGGAAAAAGTCCTAGCAGGGACAGTGTAGTGCTGTTCACTTCCTCCCGGCCACGACCTCGGCACCTCAGCCGCTTATTTCTAGCAATAACCCCAGGTGAGGGGCTGCAGGTGTGGTCCAGTGGTCCAACACTGGTCTGACATGAGGGGGGACCTGGGTTTGATCCCAAGCAGTGCAAATAAAACAAGACCAAACAGCAGCAACAACAAAACTCCAACAACTTAGTATTTTTGTTCCAGTTTCCAAAATCACTGAGTAACCTGCCCAAAAAGACGTAGGTTGGCATGCTTGGATTCAAACTCGGCAGCGTCCTTCTTCCTACGTCTCCGAGCCTCTCGGGATGGAAGAGACAAAAGGAGGCCTGCAATGAGTTGTCCATGACAAGTGACAGAAAGGCAGATGTAGGTGTGCCTCGGAAGCCAGAGGGGACGCCTCCGGTCTGTCTTTCCTCACCGTCCTCTGTGGGCAGGTTTCTTCTCACCTCCCACGCGGCACCGGAAACCTGGCTTCTGACAGCTCCAAAGCTACTTTAAACCTCCACGCAAAACAAACTCCCTCTCTCTGTGCTTCCTAGAGAAGCTGTTCCCAGAAGAGGCTGCTGCGTGTCTTACTAGCCAGCACTCACTCCTAGGCAGCCTATCGTGGGAAGGGGAGACGTCTTCAAGGTGGTGGGTTCCATTCAGATTCTCTCAAGGGCGGTGGGAGGTGCCAGCTCCTGAAGTGGTGAGTAGCGACCCTTCATGGGGTGGGAACTCAGCCTAGGAAGCGCGGGCTTTGGGCTGAGTTCCGCAGGCGAGCCCCAGTTCCAGTTTGTGTATCTTGGCCCTCAGGTCTGGTGTTGACAGCAGCAGGAAGGCACATCGGACAGGTGCACTGTGGGCGTGGCCGGGTCTTTGTCCACACCCTGGTTGGCCTTGGCTTGATCCGAGTGCCACCTGCACAGGTATTTGACCTCCTGGGGCTTCTGCTTGGCTTAGTCAGCTTAGCGGAGTCAGCAGAACAGGTGGCTGAACGGGGGTGGAGGTGAGTGGGGGTGGGGGGTGGGGGGATGGAGGGTGGGTTGGGTGGGAAGGTACAGACCCAGAGCCTGACTGTTGGGAAGCACAGAGGCACAGGCTGCGAATGCAAGCCTTGACCTCACTGCACTTGTGCAGGTGGATGCACGCTAGGAAGGCCTGTGTGTGTCTTGAAGGCCTCAGCACATTACTCACACAGGAAAACCTTGCCCCTTGGTGTGGTGAAATGGAACGTTTGTTTAACTATGTAAAGATGTGTTGCATTTGCTTATGTTGCAGATTATTTGTTTGACTGTGGAGAGATGGTTTGCATTTGATGCTGCTGCATCTGTTTAACTGTGTTGCTGTTCCCCCTTGCCTGTCTGAGGCACCTGATTGGTCTAATAAAAAGCTGAACGGCCCATAGTTAGGAGAGGAGGGATAGGCGGGGCTGGTGGGCAGAGAGAAAAGGGGAGTCAGACAGCCAGCTTGGGGGGTGGGCAGCCAACCAGACATGGAAGAAGCAGGAAGGTAGGATGGATAGGATGTATATGAGGTAAATGAGCCTTGGGCCAGCACATAGATGAATAGAAATGGGTAATTTGAGTAAAAGAAAAAAAAAGAACAACTAACTAGAAACAAGCCTGAGCTAAGGCCAAGCATTCATAATAAATAATAAGTCTCTGTGTCATGATTTGGGGGCTGGTGGTCCGAGAAAGCTTGCTACACCCTGGTGCCACGTCTCCCAGTGCAGGCCAGGTACCAGCCAGGTTCGTGTAGGATTCACAACCCGGACACTGGAGTGGCTTCAGTCCTGCGTGCTTGGTTACAAGGTACTTTTCTTTTTTAATTTCCAGTTTTAGAATTTCTGCGCATGTAGAGGGGCTGTTCAAGCCACTGTTCACACGTGGAGGTCAGAGAACAACTTGTAGGAATCGGTTCTCTCCAGGGGGATTCTGGGAATCACCCGGATCATCGGGCTTGGTGCCAGGCACCCTTAGCTCCTGAACCAGCTCCCTCCTGTGGTGCTTTCTCTTTCCCCTTTGTTTTCAGATCACATAGTGAGCAATTTTCTGTGCCACACATTCATCATCATCACCACGTGGTACCCCTACCAGAGGCCCAGAAACAGCAGGTCTGCGTCTAAAACGATGAATCCAAAACAAACCTTTTCTTTTTATAAGCTAATACCTCAGGTATTTTGTTTTAGTGATGGAAAGCATATTAACACTAATATTAATTATTAGTATTAGACCATTCCCCAGCTGTCCGCATAAGAGCATCAAGGCTGCGCAGGGGGGAGCGTGCAGGATGGATGTGTACTGGTGTGGCCAACTTTGGAGAGCATGTCCACCCACAGCTCCCCAACAGGGCCATGATCCAGAAGCAAGAAAGGAACCAGAGTGGCTGGGCTTCCTCCCGGGGTGTGGGTCTTTGCTGCGGTGATTCACACAGGAGGGTAAGTGAAGCGGAGAGCTACAGTCTCTGTTTACAACGCCCTCTCCACAGCACACCGTTAGCTTTCCAGATCCTTCTCCAAGCACTTACAAACACGTGTTTGAGTGAGACTAGGCGGGACGTTTTCTACTCACCCTCCAGGCCCACACTCACCCCAGCCACCCTGTGCCAGGGAGGCTGCCCTGCACCAACTCGGCTCCTTTGCATTCTGGCCTCCTGGCTGGGTTGGCAAATGGAGAGCGCTATGAAGTGGTGGGAAGGAGAGAGAGAGAGAGAGAGAGAGAGAGAGAGAGAGAGAGAGAGAGAGAGAGAGAGAGAAGAGAGAGAGAGAGAGGAGAGGAGGGTGGGGGTCCTTAGAGTGCTCTCCTCTTTGCTGGCTTCTCAGGTGAGTGACTGTGGCCTCTACTGAGAGGTTCAGCACCCGGGAGCTGCCCCTCTGCATGGCTCTCCCTGCCCCTGGGTTCCAGCATGTGACAGTAGAACCTCACGGGTACTACACTGTACCTGTGTGTTTCCTCTAATCCAGCCCAGACTAAAATAGTCCCTTTATTAAGCTTTCCTCAAATGGGTCGGTCCCCTGGCACTGTGTCCACTGTACCCCAGGGTATAACGTACACAAAGGTTTCTGTTTGTTTTCTTCATGGGGCCGGGGATTGGACACAAGGCCATGCACATGGTGGGCAAATGTTCTACCAGTGTGTCTACACTTCTAAAGAGTACTGTGCCATGCATGCATTTTTCAATTGTTTCATGTATGTCTTTCCACATCAGCAAACATAAGACCCAAATTGTTCCTTTTAACATTTGCTTGTACCTACTAGAAAGCATGTGTCTCAGCTTGTGTGACCTTCTCCTAGTGACGGACGTATAGGTGGTTGCCAACATGTGCCCCTGTGTAAACATTGACACCATGAACACACATACATATATATATATATACATATACATATATATACATATGTGTGTATCTATACATATATATGTGCAAGTCTATCTGAGCTGGCATCACTGGGACAAATAACTAACCAAACCTGAAGACTGAAGGGTGCTTCTAGAGCCACAGCACCCTGGGTTTAAATCCTCTCTTCTCACTGGGCATGGCGGTGCACACACACATAACTCCAGCACTTGGGAGGTGGGCACAGAAGGATCCGAAGATGACATCATCCTCAGTTACATAGTGAATCTGAAGCCAGCCTGGTCTACATGAGACTCTGCCTTTAAACAAATAAATCTTGTCTCTTCTCCTGAATGGCATAGAATGTGGCTTTACTTAACCCTCACACCTGCCCACATCATGTATCCAGCTGTGACAGTGCCTTCTCCAGAGAGGTTGAGTGGAGTCGTCAAAGGGCCAAACAGGTAAGCATGTAAGCCATGTACACCCTCTGGCTCCTCCAAGCCCCTCAGGTTCAGTTCCTCTACCTGTAGGATTGAGAAGTCACTTCCCTGCTGGAGAAGTTCTGACTGGAGTCGCCTAAGGTTGTAAAGCTGAAATAAAGAAATCCAAGCAAAGCCCTTAGCACCACACTGGGGTCCAGAAGCAGCAGTAGCCTTTACTATAACTGCACATCGTCTCGACCACGCGTCTTGTTTTATTACAGGTATTAAGATCACTATAACCGTTATAGAAGTTATATTTTATGTTGATTGTGGTTCTTAACAACTGAAATTATTTGCTCAGAGTAATCTAGGTATAAGATTTCACTGAAATGGACCCTGTAGGTATAGAAATGTACATAGAAACACCGCTTATTAATTTGTTCCTTGTTATTTTCTATTGGGAAAAGTAACATAAGCTCTTTCCTCTGCTGTGACGTGTGTTTGGGGGCTTGTCAGTGAATGGATCTGTTGGTGGCAGGCTTTTTGTTTTGGGTTGGTTTTGGTGTTTTGAGACAGGGTTTCCCTGTGTAGCCCTGGCTGTCCTGGAACCCACTCTACAGACCAGGCTGGCCTCGAACTCAGAGATCTACCTGCCTCTGCCTCCTGAGTGCTGGGGTTAAAGATGTGTGCCACCACCACCTGGCCTTCATTTTTATTTATGTGAATGTCTATGTCTATGAAAGTCTATGCAAGTGTGTGCCAGTGCCCATACACAGAGCAGAAAAGGGTGTCGGATACCCGGAGCTGGAGTTATGGATGACTGGGAGCTGCCCGATATGGGTGCAACCAAACCCAAGGCCACCAAAGGGCAGAAAACACTCTTCACTGCTAAGCCATTCTTCACCTCATTTTGATCTTTCAAAAACATATTTATTTATTCTCTGTGTGTATGCACACACAACCTACAAACATGCATGTCATAGTGTACATGTAGAGATCAGAGGACATCTAATGGAAGTCAGTTCTCTCCTTCTATCATGTGGGTCAAGGGGACTGAACTCAGATAATCAGCCTTGGTGGCAAGTGCCTTAACCCACTGAGCCATATTGCTGGCCCCAGGATGGATAGTTTTTGGTGATTCTTTCTTTCCTTCTTCCTTCTTCCTTTCTTTCTTCCTTTCTTTCTTTTCTTTCTTTCTTTCTTTCTTCCTTCCTTCCTTCCTTCCTTTCTTCCTTTCTTTCTTTCTTTCTTTCTTTTTTAATTTTTGGTTTTTCTGAGACAAAGTTTCTCTGTGTAGTCCTGGCTGTCCTGAAACTCACTTTGTAGACCAGGCTGGCCTCAAACTCAGAGATCCACCTGCTTCTGCCTCTGCTGGGATTAAAGGCGTGCGCCACCACTGCCCGGCTATGATTATTTCTATAAAGATGAACATTCGGGCTTTTCGCTTTCCTTTATCTGGCTGTCTTTGCCAACACACATTTGCTCCCCCTCAACCCTGTGAGTACTGGCCGAGGACACAAGGGGAAGAAGCCTGTCTAGGGTCCTTGAACCCTGAGAACTGAATATATTGGGTTGGAACTAATGTCATGGGGTATTGTGGGATGCCTTGTGAACCAAGTGAAGCATTTGTCAGGGCTTCAAGTGAACTAGAGAGGGGACTATTTCTGTTAGAAAGAAGCCTGTATTTCTCAGAACCAATGACTCCAACAGGAACCTACTAGTTTGGGGGGGGTTGGATGGGTGGGTGGGTGGTTTGTTTTTTTTTTTCGGCGGGGGGGATTCAAGACAGGGTTTCTCTGTGTAACCCTGGCTGTCCTGGAACCCACTCTGTAGAGCAGGCTGGCCTTGAACTCAAAGATCCACCTGCCTCTATCTCCTGAGTGCTGGGATTAAAGACATGCACCACCACCACCACCCGGCAAGACCTATTAGTTTTAACCACAGCTGTGGTTTTAAATGCAGAGACCTGCAAACATATTGCTCAACACTGTCTGTCAGTACCCAGGCTGTCTGCAAACCTTTTCATAGAACTTGAATCTGTTTAGGCCAGCCTCCCAGCCCAGGGTTCTGTCCAGACAACATTCCCCAGGAAGCAGCAGGCATGAGAATGCAGGGCACTGCCCACTAGGGTAAAAGCCACTGGGCCAGATGTCCCACCACGTGGCCTATGGAGTAGAGCAAGGCAAGGGGCGGGGTACTGTCCACCCCACCTTGTCCCTGGCACACAGGGAGGCCTGCTCTGCAAGGCTGTTTGCCCTGAGGAACTGGGGCCAGGCCAAGGGATACTCAGACCAGCGCAAACAGGTCACGGGATCCTGCCGCTCAGCCCTCCAGGGGTGGAAGCCGCTTTCCTCCTAGTTGGTTCTGGTAACTCCTAAGCTCTGGGGTGCATTAGCCCATCTGTCCAGAAGGAGGGTAGGAAGGGAGAGGGGCAGATTCCCAGGCCCATACTCAAAATTCTGAGACCGTGGAAGAAACTCCTTATCAGAGAAGTAACAGTTGATTCAGATCACAAGCTAGGGGCCAGATCCCTCAAACTGATGCCATTAAAATACAACTACTAGAGGTCAGGCGAGAGAAGCCCACAGCGCATCAGTGTAAGTCACTGAGAGGTGATGGCACTGATGCCCCCTCCACAGGACGGAATTCACGTCTGCTGGCACTGTACGCCCTGTCGGAAGTCTGTGGCTGGAGAGATCCCAGGCTCTGGTGGAGAAGCTGCTGTTATTTGGCTAGGTGGACGTACGCCTTCTAAAGAACTGCGTTTACGCCCACAGACTGTTGCTGCTGTCTGCTTTGGCCAGAGAGATTTCTCTTCACAGTGGCCAGCCGTGACAGCACAGCTCATAGCTGCCCAGAGCACTACTGAGAGTAAACAGCTGTTGGCTGTCCAGCCACGAATGCGGCATCTGCATCTCCCCTCCAAGCTTAAGGCCCATCTCAGGAGAAAGGATGAAGAGGCAGAGGAGGTGAGAGGAGGTGTGGATCGCTGATCTCCAGACACGGCATGGCTCGTGTACTCTCAGACTCACGGCTGTGACAACCTGCACGAGATCTCCAGGGGACTGGGTCCACCAACACCCTGCAAAGGAAGGGAGGCGGGGTTCATGGGACCCTCCACTCCCGAGGGATTTATATACAGTTAAAGGTTGACGGGACAGGGAGAAACGCTCTCCTCAGTAGTGTAAAAGCCACTGGTCAAGTGTCCATTGTTGCTTCTGTAAACAACCCTAGTGAAACACATACACACAACCACACACGCGCACACACACACACACAAAACCTAAGCCATGCCCAAACAGCCTTGGGTCTGCAGCCCAGCTGAGCTTCCCCAGCTGCAGTTGGTGGCACCATCGTCCCGATGGATGTCTGGTTTCCCGTCTCCATGCTCCCACGTTGTACCCACTGGAATGGAGCTGCTTCAAGAGCAGGACAGCTGTGTGCTCTGCAGCCTCGAGTGCCTGGCATGAGCACAGCACACTGACATTATTTTACCCCCATAACAAACTAATACTAGTGACTATGATAGTTTTTAATGAGAAGTGAAGCTTGGACACACAGGGACTGCTTAGCAGGTACAAGGTCCTGGGTCTGAGCCCAAGTACCGCAAGCAATACCAAGAAACAGCAGGTGTCAGGGAGGTGTGGAGCAACTGGGGCCGTACGCTTGCACCTGGGACTACATAGTTCAGTCGCTTTGGAAAACAGTGCGGCAAGTCTTCGAAACATTATATGTAGAGTTACCACATGACACCCAGCAGGTCCCCCCTAAATGTAGACCATGATGAATGAAATTGGTGTTTCAAGCAAAAACTTGCACACAAAACACAGCAGCATGTAAAGGCCTTCGCCACTCAAGCCTGATGACCTGAGTCCAGTCTCTAGAACTCACCATGGACGGAGAGAACTGACTCCTGAACGTTGTCTCTGACCTCCACACATGCACACGTGCCCTCACCTGCGCTCACATGCACATATCACACACCAATAAATAAATATATAATAAAAATTTACTAAATACATAAAATGAATTCATATGTCTTTTTTTTTAAAATCTCCTAACAGCATTATTCATAATAGTCAAAAGATTAAACAAACAAAATGTCCATCAAGGGTGAATGGACAAACGTAATATGGTACATCTAGCAACACAGTACTCAGTCATGAAAAGGGATGAGGTGTGAATCCATGCCACGTCACAGACTATGGTAAGTGAAAGAAGCCAAATGTTGTCTGATATAAAGAAGAAGGAGGAGGAGGAGGAGGAGGAGGAGGAGGAGGAGGAGAAGAAGAAGAAGAAGAAGAAGAAGAAGAAGAAGAAAAGAAGAAGAAGAAGAAGTTCCATAGAGACATAAATTAGTGATTGCCAGGGCTTGGGCGGGGGGTAGCTGCTTCACAGATATGGGATTTTCTTTGGAGAGCAATGAAAAATATTCTGGAACTAGACAGTAGTGATGGTCATATAACATTGAAACTGAACTAAATGTCACCCAGTTGTTCATGGTGAGAAGGGTAGTGATGGTGCATTTGATGTCATATGTATTTTTATAAGTTATTTTTTTTAAAAGGCTTACTTAGTTTTATTTGTGTGTGTGTGTGTATGTGTGTGTGTGTGTGTGTGTGTGTGTGTGTGTATGTGCATGCCTGTGCAGATGCCCATGAAGGTAAGAAGGGAGCTTTGGACCCCTTAAAGCTGGAGTTACAGGCATTTGTGAGCCACCTGATGTGGGTTCTGGGAACTGAACTCAGGTCCTCTGGTAAGGGCCATCCCTCTAGCCCCATATATATATATATACACACACACACATATATATCTTACCACAAAAACTGAAGTGTTCTGGGTGCCACCCCCTGAGTACTGAGATTTGGGTGAGTGAGTGGGTGGTAAGTGAAGGGTCATCAGCAGGGATGACCCTTGAATCTTGGGTACAGTGGAGGAGCAGAGGAACCGGGACCCAGTTATACTGTAGAGTGACAGAAACCACTGGACGTGGAGTCCCATCTCTGTCCTTGCACCTTAGTGAATGTGGACTCTTGTGGGGACTAAAAGGCTCCTGTAAACCACCAGAGTGACACAAACCTGCTATTCTGCAGCCCTGTCCCCTGCACACAGGATCTGTCATGTGTCCAGTATCTGCAGTTACTGCACACCACCCCGAGTGCCATATGACACCCTGAAACAGAGCCGAGTGTGGACTGGAGTTCCACTGTGTTCACACTGAGAACCTTCTGGAGAATGTTGGTCTAGATTGGTGGAGGTCAGATTATCTTGGAATTCCACCATGGCCGGAGTAGCCCCCTGCCTCAGCCCTGGGCTGGTCACTTCCCATAAGCCCCTGCTGGCTCAGCACTCCAGGAGCCTGGGAGGAGGCACTAGTCACTTGTCACATTTCTGCAACAGAGCACCTGACAGAGCCTCCTAACGAAGGAAGGGTTTATTTCGGCTCACGGTTCCGGGGATACAGCCCATCATGGCAGAGAAGCCATGTGACAGGAACAGATACTCCATAGTCAGGAAGCAAAGAGCGACGAATTCCTGTGTCCACTCATCGTTATCTTAGAAAACTCATCATTATTAGTGTATGTGCATGTGTGGTGTGTGTGTGCATGTGAGGTGTATTGTGTGCACATGTGTGTGCATGTGTGTGTGCGTGGTGTATGTGTGTGTGTGCGCACATGTGTGTGTACATGTGTGTGCACGTGTGCATGTGCGGTGTATTGTGTGCACATGTGTGTGTGCACGCGTGTGTGCGCGCGTGTACGTGTGTGCACATGTGTGTGCATGGTGTATGTGTGTGCGTGTGTGTTGTATGCTGAGGACAGAAGATGGTATCCAATCCCCTGGACCTGGAGTTACAGGAAGCTGTGGAGCCACGGGGCTGGGTGCTGAGAACTTAACTCAGACCCTCCGAAAGCAGAAAGCCTCAACCCCTGAGCCATCTCCCCAGGCCTCTAGAAGGGATTTTAACAGAGGCATGTTGCTTCCTGGACAACCACGTAGTTCTGTGGGGTACTGAGTACTGCAGAACAAAGCTAGGCTGTAATTCCCATTTCCTCCCCTCCTCCCCTCCAAGACCTCCTCATCACTGGATACCAGCACCCTACCTACCAAATCCCCGCTGCCGCACACGCTGGCTGCCTTCACCTGTGCAGACATAGTGACAGGGTCCTCTGTGGCTAAGGAGTGGACAGGGTCTCCTCCCCTTGTGACCGCCTAGAGAAGCTGCCTGGGGTGACAGAGCTGTCCTCTGGGGAGTTACAGTTATCTAAAGCTGTGGTTCCCCACAGGAAAATTCATGCCTGGGCCGCTGTGTGAGCCCTGCGGGTGAGACCTGGGGGTAGGGGTGGGGCAGGTCCTGAGAGTGTTGATTCTGATATGCAGCCCTGGTACGGGAGCAGTAACCTCAATTTTTATTTCCTAAAGAGGTTCAGTCTAGAATGTGGAGGAGAGAGACGGCTCAGGGGAGAGCTGGAGGCC